>NW_008592652.1:27247-86531 GCF_000691845.1 Merops nubicus
CTTTCCTTGTCCTTCTCCATCCCATTAAAGAGTATCTGACCCTGGACCACTGCAATCACCTGTAGTCTTGGCACTGCAGTGGGCTCAGTGAGGGAGAAGGAGGGATGTCTGCTTCCCTCACATTGCTCCCTAGTGCAGTTGTACCAGAAACCCAAACTGCCTATCTATCCCTCCCACCCTGGAATAATTTTGATTCACCAGCACATTATGTGCAAACAGAAGTATCCCTGAGAGGACACCTGTTCTGCAGCCATTTTGCTTCTGAGAGTCTTTGCTGTGAACTGTGAAGTGAGATCTGTATGACCTCTTGCATCAAAGCTAGTACTATATTTTTTTCTGCTACTGCAATCCATCAATAGAGGATGCTTTCAAGGACTCATCACACATATTCATACATATTCTATTAGACAGTCTTTGCAGTCACATCTGCTGCCACCATGCCTGAATGTGAAAGTTTCTAAACCAAAGGAAGGGTCCTTATAACATACTGAGAGGAAAAAGCATCTTTTGAAAACATTTTCAGCAAAATGCCCGGCTGTGGATACAAGATGATTTCAGAGAACAAGACAGGTATCATTTTATTGTAACTTCGGTGACCTAGAAGTATTTTTGAAGTGTACTTCTAAGGGACAAAGATTTCTTTATAAATGTGGAAAGTTTAGAACATGGTCCTCTGTAAAATTTACAAAGGTTTCTTGATTTTAATTTAATGCTTATCTAATACTACTTTTACAAACATGAAAATAAAACAAAAAATAGTTTGAGACAAAACAGCCAGCTCTCCTTTCTATCTGGCAGGGTCCAGTAGCATAGCAGAGTGACTATGTTCTAGGTACAAACTCAAAGGGAAGCTGTTATGATGTCTGACCTCTAATCCTAGCTGTCTACTTCTAAACAAAAATATTTATACAAAATACTTACATAAATATATACAGAATAGATAAAATAGATATACACTTTTATACAAAGTATTTACCCTAGAAAGCTCAGTCCTGATGTCCATAAAGGCCTGCCCTTTCCTCTCTTCAAAGGGTGGTATCAGAGCATGGCAAAACACACTACAACCACAGTCTAAAATTTTACTCTACAACCATTGACCTTGAACAAATCTGTGGAACTTCAGGGATTATCTCTAAAAGACTCGGGGGTGTAAATTTAAGTGGGAATTGGTCATCTCATACTTTCTTTAAAAAAAGGCTTCGTTGATTAACATGAATATAATTTTAACTGGGAGAGATAAAATGCATAAGAAACAAGCCTTATTTGCTATTTATCAAACTTGGTGTTCAGTTTTCACACAGCACAGTCACAAAACACAGTCACCTTTGTGTGCACCTGCAAACCACACTGTGTCTGGACATTTACATCTCTGTCCTAAGTGAACACTCCTCACTTCTTCCTGACTAAATGCATAAAGATGGGAATTGCTTTCAGCTGTCAGAAACCAAGAAGGGGCTGCAGCTGCTACAAAACCCCTTCCCCATTCCTCTGGAACAATGTTCTATCTAAATGCAAAGCAGGTTCCTGGGAGTTACTGGTTTCCTTGTTTTCCCTTGCCACCTCACCAAGCATTTACATGCTCTCCTGGCTCTGTTGACAGGTAAACTGCATGTTCTTGTCTCTCACTTTAACTGCCCCAGCCCAGCCTTGGGAGGTTTGAGGGGTGGCAGGAATAACAGGATGTAGCCTCCAGTGTAAGATTCAGGTCCAGCAGAAAGCCTTTTAAGCATAGGTCTGCATAAGCTTTACTCTTCTGAACAAACCTGAGCTCGTGCTTTCCTCCTCCATAAAAACCAGAGACTGAATTTATAAAGCTTATTATATAAGCCTGATTATTTTCTTCATCATAGAAACAATTTATACCTGTACCTTAGATCTACCTGAGATGAAGCATACAATGAAGAGCATAGAAACCCTCCGAGTAACCTCAAGATCTTTTCCTATTTATGTTACATGGGTTTGTGCTGCAGGAATCTTAAAATACATTTATTCCAGTCTACATAAAGCTTTAAATCTGTATGAAACAAGTTTATGTCAAACCTTTGCAGGAACTGCAATGTTTTATGAATGTGCAAAAGCCTGGGAACTACCAAATTAAGGAACAAAACTTTCCTTATTTGTGTCCCAGCAGAGGTTCCTTCAAATAAACCCATTAAAAATTTCAAAAAAAGTCAACCTATAAAGCATAGATAGACTATAAATTATTCCTTCCTAAATTTAAAGCTTATACTGTGCATATTAAAATTTTCTCAACATTTAATACTAGATTGCATGTGACACTACAGATTGAGAACCACTATGTTCCTTCTTTATTCCCATCACTAAACATGGGATTATCAATATTTTGTCTACTTAGAAAAAAAAATAAACCAGTAATTGATTGCATCATTCCATTGATCTGCTGGAAAATAAGAATCAACATGTGTTGCCTTTTACATGCATGGATAACCTGTTAAATGTGTAAACTGAAAAAAACTTTGCATCAGTGTAATGTCCGCATATTGACAGGATGATTTTTTAAAAATTTAAGTTTTGCTTTTCTTCTTGTTTTTGCACTGGGGTAATTTCTGGGAAAATGTCTTTGTTTTCTGTGTGGGGTTAATGACTGTGCCAGAGCAGTTTGTATTACTTGCATAGCGAGTAAAACTTGCACACTGCAGAACAGATGGGTATTGTGAACTGTTATGATGGCAGAGGAGTAGGTTTTAAATAATACATGCAGAATTTTTCTGTCTCATTAACTTTCCCATTTCTTTAAGAAACATCTTTACAATAAATGCAAAAGATTCTTAGTGGAAGCTGTTCTTATTTTGTGTAATTAGACGCCTTTGATGTTATGCAGAGGAGTACTGGTATCAGAACAAAGGCATCAACACCGCTTTAATTCTGATTTACAGGTTTTGTGCACACAATTGTACAACAAGTGTACCCAGTTCCTGGTACTTCTTCAAAATTGCTAGGGTCAGACACAGAAATCTGAGAGAACAAATAAAAAGGAAGGTGCTAAAGCTACCTTCTCTTCTTCCCCCCATCAGCTTATCTAGAAAGCTTATAAAGGCTCCCACTTCCCCCAGGTCATTCTCCCCATCTTTTTCTTTTTTACTTCTTTCTTCTATATTCCTAAAGTTTTCCTTGAACTATTCACTTCTTGTTTAATTTTTTGACAACATAGCTCATTTAGTAGTCAGAAACTCCATTTGTTTGCATATTATCTGAATTCTATTAAGAGATAAATTGGTGAGCACAGAAATGTCTTATAAGTTTCACTCACAGGCTTTACAAACAGTGTGCTAAATAATCTACTTTTGAATGGAGAAACAAAAAACAGCCAAAGCTAAATAGGAAAAAAGATAATTATTCAAATTTTCACTTAGAATACTTACTATTAAATTGATAATAGGATGAGATAGTTTCTGAGTCCAATAGTTTTGCTAACATTCCAACCATAAATTTTAGATTACACCAATCACAATAATGAAGAAGAGATGCCAGTTGTCAGAATTCATTTTCCCTTTGAATAAGCCGAGCTGGAATGCAATTTAAATGAGATGAGCCAGAACAGTAGATGAGCACATAAGGACTATGGCCCAATATACAAAACATGTTTTGAATCTGAGCAATGAGAATACTTTCATTTATTGAGACATGTATGGGGGAGGGAAGGCTGAAAGCTTTCAGGACATGACTGCACCACCAGGATGGTCAGCCTGATCTACCACTGCACACTCCAAACACAGGATAAACAGTGAACAAAAATACCTGCAAATATCCAATCTTTCATTAGAACAGGAGTAAGTTCTTTCCTTTCCTGCCAGCTGAGCTTCCCCTGCCATAGGTCTGCACTGAAGGTAATGGCTCAAATGAGAGTGATGTGTGTAGTCTGAGAGTGCTGTTAAGAGGCAGGTTTAGCTTTGAGGTATTGCTTGATCTGAGGTATCTGCCCACAACCTCAAGATGACTTCTCTCTTGTAAGTGAAAGCATGTGGAGGAGGTGGGCTCCATCCATGCAGATGGCTCCATTAAAGCACACTTATGGCAACTATAAAGGATGGGGTTCACCCATCCTCTGGCCCTCTAGGTTTCAAGTCCACTATTAGGCTCTATAACTGTCCCTGCATCAACTACATGGATACATCAAGGTGCTTACTTCACCAGCAGATCCCTTATGCAGATTTCTTGTAGTAGCAATACCCATTAACTTCAGATTTCTTTTCAAAAGTGAGCTACCAGGTCTCTGTTCACACTAAAGGCACATTACACCTTCCCACAGACAGCCTGAACCTTCACTTAACTTGGAACTACTAGGTGAACAAGGCAGAACTAAACATTCTCCTTTCCTAGGAATCTGTAAGATAAGAAAACAAGTAGTCACCTCTAGCAGCTTTAGAAGCCACTCAAGACTGACTTATTGCCGTAGAAAACATTAGATAGGTTGTGGCACAGAACTGAGTGGTCTGCATTGGAATGGTTTGGGGGTTTTTGTTTTTAAACAAATGCCTAATATTATCTCTGCAGTTTAACAGCCAGAGAGATTCCTGCTTCTGAAACATTTCTAAGCTGATTCAGGTGACATTGTTTTACTGTTCCGAGTGAACACAAGTACCAGCAGTTCTGCTGAAAGGGGGGTAGTTTTGCTTAGTCTTCATAGCTCCTTAGCATGCTTAGTTCTTTCTGCTTATATGTTATGTATTTCTACAGCAGGCACTTCTGTCAGCACTGACAAGCATGTTGGTGGGTTTTTTTCCAGAATTACTGGGCAATACTTCCCTCTGAAATAAATTCTTCAAGTACACTTGGTGAAGAACTCAGCACTTGGTGGTACAGTCACATCAGAAAGGTGAGTTGCAGGACAAGACACACAGGTAATTTGAAGTTCAGATTTTGCAACTTGTCCAGTCTTTTTTGTTGTTTGTTTGTTGGGTTTTTGTGGATTTTCTTTTTTTTTTTTTTTAGGGTCAATGATGACAGTAAACAGGATTAGTTATAGCAGTTAGCGCAGCTGATAGAGTTTGGCTGCACATGAAGGCTTGTGGCATGTGGCCAATTGCTTCTGGCAACACACAGATTATAGAATTGTGCATTCAACTCTTCCCATCTCATGTTAGCATTCTGCCAAGTCTCTCAGGGCTTATTCGTGCTTTTCAATAGCATCTGCACCTCCTACTTCCCATTAAAATATACTAAATGGAAATGCAATGAGATATTCTCAACATTTCCTAGTTTAGTCAAGAGCTTGGTTGGGTTTGATTAAGGTTGTTAAGCAATTTTAATTTGAGGGGGGAAAAAAAATTAGGGAAGGCAGAAATAATCATAATAGAATTATATACCTCATTTAACACTTAAAAATGATCCATGAGGCACCAACAAGATACGATGGCTGTCAGCACCACCGAGTGCAGAAAAACAGATCAAATACAGGCACAGTCAAGTAGGAACTGGCACCTGCAGAGGAGAGCGTAAAGGAGTAGTGTGACTGTGGAAGCAGTGGAAGAGAACAAGAGCCACCTAATGAGGCAAGAAGCAAGCCTTCCCTCTGGTGCCTCTTCTTGCAGCACGTACTTTCTTCTCCAGGAAGTCTGACTGCATCTGGACAGAAAGAGAATGGGAGAATGGAGGGGGAACCACAGGATGAATCACAGCAGGGTAACTCAGCTGATGAGCTAGAAGTCACTGGAAACTTTCACAGGCCAAGGAACCTTTCAGCTAAGGGAATAAGATAATTGGGAAATTCATTAAAATAATCAAAATTGTGACCAGCATGGAGACCTATCTCTCTGCAGACTAGTGGGAAGTATGGATTCATCTTCTGTAGCATGTAGGTGATCAGATGGGGATGCTGGTGTAACTCATGGAAGCTCCCCCAGTTTCATCAAAAGTAGCTGACTTCCACCACTCCTTTTATTGTTAGTTTCATAACAAGGACCCTTGACAAACCTTGCATCCCAAAATTTTGTTAGACTTCAAATATTTTTGTACCATCTAAATGCATACATGTTTAATGTGCTCCACAGAGCAGACATGAGGTAATTGACAGCTTTCTTTCTCTTTAGAAGCATTAAAGTATCCTTTCTTCTCCTTCCTTCATCTCTCCCTTGTTTGAAAGTGATTTATTCATTAGATAAGTGCTGTTTTCTAGAAGTATTGCCCAGCCAATAACTGGGCAGCTCTTAGCAACTCCAAGCACCTTGCCTCTATTTTTTCCAAATGAGTAAATTTGCTACCATTTAGTCTGTGAACAGAGAATGGGATCCAGTTTAATAGTTTTTCAGACTGAAGGATGTTAGTCAGTTCATGGTATTTTTATTTGAACTTGCTCCAAACAAAAACTCCACAACTGAGTTTTTAAAAATTTTTTTGTTACCTATAGTCAAAACGTCAGTTTTTCCTGTTCTTCTGCTCTTTCCCAGTGCAAGTGGAGCAGGTAACAGCCTTCAGAAGGAACTGTTCTTGACACAGGTCCTTCCTTCTTCCCAAATGTGCCCAGTGATTTTTCTTCATACAAAGGACTGAAAGCCAAGAAGTATTACCATTCCCCTCCCTCCCCACCACCTTCCCCAAGAGTAATTTCAGTGGAGCTTTGATTGATGTCAGATGAAATTAACTGGAAACATTTAATGTGTTTAACATGTAAAGGCTTAGGGCTCTATTCACTCAGAGTTAGAGACCTTCTGTGCTTCATAAATTCACAGAGGACACTGGAGCCTGAATTTCAGTTCTGCAGCCAGATGACTTATTAAACAGCACCTTGACTCCTGCCACTGCTGCTGCTTTTCACTTCATTATTAATAGGTGGAGGACTTGAACTGATGACAGCAAGGAGAAAATCAAAAGTCCTATGGAAGAGATGCTGTTAATTTTAATGTTGTGTCCATCATTAAGCATTAGACTAAATTAAGCTGTTTCCCTCAGCAGCTGTTGAAAATCCTGGTTTAACCAAGTGAAAAGGAATATTGTGCTTCAAAAGGTGGATGGATGAGGTTCTAATAGCTTAGAAGGAAGGGCTCTGAATAGAAAGGGGAGTTTCATGAAGCAAATTCCTCCTTAAGAGGAATTACCTTTCTTAAAACTGGAAAAGTCTCCAGTCATTTAAAGTATTGAAAGTTGAATTATTTTTTTTCTGTCTTCTCATACTCGTAGCTGCACCCTGTAGAAGACAGGTTTATCTCTAAGTTAACAGGTGGTTGTATCAAGTTAGAAAGAAAATGTTTTCTTCTAAATATGTAATTCCTTTTTGACCATCCATCAGAGGTAGATTAACCCATATAAGAGATAAGCCTGAGAAGCTCTGGGACTTCTCAGAAGTGCATTTGTCAACTGAATTTAAGCAATAAGAAAGGTGTCTGGAGAGAAGATTGAGAGAACCATTATCAGTGTTCAGAAACATTCTCTCTCTTGGCTGGGCCAAAGAAGAAGGGTCTAAACAAGCTACAGAACCAGTGAATGAGACTATCTGCAATTATTTGTCAAATTACATTCCTGAATACACAAGACTATGTGAGGAAAAAAAGATCCCACAGTATTCTTACATTGCAGGTCATTAAGTGGTTCATGGAGAAGACTTTGAAGTAAATGGCTGCTTTTTATGCAATCAATGCCTTTGTGAAGATTGCCTCTTTTTGAAGGATAACTCTGTCCATTCCCTACAGCTTGGACATTCTCCTGCCCACCTGCAGCCACTGGATTACTCCTATGGGAACATTTTGTGCACTTCGTTAACCTTTTATCTTGAGGAGAACATAGATGCTGTAACATGTGTCAAGGCAGCCTTGGCTCAGGGAATGCTCCATCTGAACTTGATGGGAATCAAAGTAGTGTATAGGCTACTGAGGACACGTAGGATTTAAACTTTGCTCACTTCCAGAGGGTATACTTCTTGCACCTGCTTTTCCACTAGTATTCAGTGCTATGTATTGATATTGTCTGTTGACAATTGAATGATTTCTTCCTAAACAGAGACTTGGAAAGGTTAATCTCTGCAAATACTAGATGTTATCCTTTCTACTCCCCTGTTCTTTACTATTTTGTGTTATGTATTACACAGTCTGTGAGAAGCCTCATAATAATTTATTTACCAACTTACCTTTAGCACACAACTGATACACTAAACCCAGAGCAGCTGAGTTTTTTTAAGGCAATGCTTCAGTGAGACAATCACACTCTGTTGCTTAGTTATGACTTACAGAGCTTGTCTGTCATTCTTCAAAACCAAGCTGCAGTCATGACTTCAGCAGCCTATTTGCTGCAGCCATGACATTAATGAAGCAGTTACCATTGAGCAATGGCTTCACTCTTACTGTGCTTTAATGCAGATTATTTGCTTTCTGAGTAATTTTTCTCCCTCATAAGATCATCATAAAAGTTCTACAAGATATTCTTAGGATTATTACATACTTTGAGTACTAAACTCACATGCTCTCTTCTACCAGAGGACTTTTCATTTTCATAGTTCTCTTTTACATCCCATTTTCTCCCAGAATGCAGCGAGTCAAGTTTCATTTGCCATGCTCTGGAGTCAAGCAGTAACTGGGGAAAAGGCTGAAATAAGCCAGACTTTTCCTGCTCATGAAGGATTAAGCCACTTGCAGTAACTCTGCAGATAAAATTATCTCTGAAAGTGTCAAAGAAAGAAGGTAGGAATCCAGTTTTTCTGGAGGACAGAACCAGGTGAGATGCAGCCACAGACTGTAAGTGTTCTTAGCCAAATGGGAAATGAAACAAGTACTTAAATCACTATCATGCCCATGTACATAAATACAAGTTGATTAACTATTCATCTTCAGTTATAAAATCAGCAGCCATATTCTAGGCTGTGTGTGAAGCCAGGGAAAGTGGAACCAGTTCCCCTACCTTAGAGAACATTTTTTTGTGTGTATTTTCGCTGTAAAATAATCAATTAAAAAGCATCAAGAAGGATCCATCTCAAGCAAATACAAGGTCATACCCAGTGAGTAAGAGGCTGGCAATTCCAGTGGTTCAGAAGGTCATATTGCTGTTATTTCATAACAACATAAAAAGGCAAAATTCCTTTGCTATGTCTGTCATGTCTGCAAGATCAACTACACTATACAGCCACAGATGCTTCTACTGTGTAGCAAGGAGGAATCAAACAGCCTCTATAAGTTCATCACTGATATGTGTCTGAAGTGACTTGCAGAATAAAACATCAGAACTATCACATTTTTCAAGTTCTGTGTAATGCAACTGAACAACCAGGTTATTTACAGTTATTGCTGGATCTATTTGCAGTGGTAGACCATAAATTCTGTCCATCAGCTAATCCTCAGGGTAAAGTTCTTCTGTCACAGAGAGACTTTCAAAAACATCCCCAAATATCTCCATGTACATAAATACTCAGCTATATACAGTGTGATCCCCAGGTCACCCTTCCAAAACCACTGTTCAACCTCTTGTGATATATTAAGTATAATTTTTTTTTTTTTTAGATACTAAAAAAAACCTCAGCATGTGTTCTGACACAGGTTAAACAAAAATAAAGCAAGTATTTGTGAAGCAGAGCATCATTCTGACTTCAAAAATCATGCATTTGTAAAAAAAAGTTATGCTCTTCTCCTGAAGCAGCCATGGGCTTTTCCAGAAACAGGAAATTATTTGTTCTTTAAACCTGAAAGGCACAAATCTCGATCTCATATAACCAATCTGCCAAAGGGAAAAGTAATCCCCATTTACCTCAACATGCAGTTTTAGATTTTCTGTTCTTAAGAAAGAGGAAGACATGAAACAGAAGTGATAGCAAGATATCGAAGATATGCAGTGTTAGCTACAGAATGACATTCCCCCATATTAGGTCCAGCACTTCAGAAGATGTGTACCATACATGGAAACTCTGAAGCATTACTAGCTTTCCATTCTACTTTTACATTTCCTAAACATTTCTGCTAGTCCAAAAATGGTGCTAGCAAATTTTCATCAATACAGAAAATCAAATACTTAGGGCTGAACTCCTAACTCCACAGGAGTCACTGTCAACATTCCCACTCTTTTGACCTCAATTTATTTTTCTTTTTTTTTTAACTGGATAGAAAAAAAGACAGGAGGAGTTTAACCTAGAAACTATTAACAAGCAAAATCCAGACCACTTCAGAAACAAACTGTCAAAGCTACTGGATAAAAAAAGGTAAATCACTCTTCTTATAGACCTCAAACCTCAACCTAACAGCCCATTAAAAACAGATGAGACTGGAGGGATGGCCAAGGTCAACAACCTCATGGTTTGCTGAAGAAACAAGGGTGAATGTCAGAAGCAGGACAAAAGCCCATCTCAAAGCTTCTCATCAGTAAGCACACGGAGTTGCTGACTCCATCGGGTCATGGGGCACGGAAACCTAAAGCAGGCTCCATCCATCAGGCTCTATTAGAGAGAAGCAGCAGTTTAAATTGAGAGCCTCTCCTTCCCCAACGAGCAATTAGTTTGACAAGGCAGCAGTTGGCCTCTCTGTGGAGCTGCATCACACAAACCAGGGCAGAGCTTGGGGCATTATGAACTGTGATCTATCAAAGGTGAAAGCACACTCAGAACAAGGGGTTGCCAATTTTAATGTCTGATTGAGAGTGATTTCAGGTAGCCAAAGCAGTGCTGGCAAGGACTGGGCAGCACTGCCCAATGCACCCATGTTTGCAGCACTGTCCCACACTGGGGATGGGATCTCAGAGCACAGCTTTTCTCAGCACAGCTGTAAGCTACAGCACTCTTACCCCAACACCAAATCAGGACATTTCCATCATCATTTCCATCCAAGTACACCAATATTGTCGTAGAACTGGCTACAGCTAAAGCCAATGCCATGCCAACAGCAAGCTGCATAATCCCACTGCTTTGGAATGAACAAAGACTTACAGCTCAGAAAGCAGCAGAGTTCTCCAAAGCCTCCTAGGGAGGCCACAGGAGGGAAATTGGAAGTTCTCAGCTCTCCCTCAGGCAGCGAGGAGGCTCCAGGACACAGGAATCAGAGGAGATGACAGTGCTGGAGGAGAAGCTCAAAGCAGCTTGCATTCAGAATAACAAATTTGTATTTGCAGTCTCCAGCTGCTGGAAGTGGAAAATGCCTATAGTCCTGCCTTTGAACCCAGTCACTCTCCTTTTTATCACAAGTCCCTGCTCTGAAATGTAGCAGAGACTACAAAACCTGGAGTTAAATACTTTGGGACTAGAGACAAAATCTGAGAAGCAACAGTAAAAGAGTTCATCCCACAAGAGATTTCACTCATCACTTTTCAGAGATAAGCACACAGGGAGCTGACAAGATAAAGTTGTCCTTGGTATCTTCCTGTGTAACCAGTGAGGAAATTAAACCCTATTTCTTTTCTGATCTTCTTGAGGAAAAAATATTTATCAATTATATGTAGCACTTCTGATTAGCCATCAGGGATGAGGGGGAAAAATAAGCAAGTTTTGAGGGCTTGAAGTGACCACATATATAAAGTTGTACACAATTCCCATGCACAAGCAGAAATTAAGGGCAAAGGAGCCTGTAGTTTGGGCATATGTCTATCACAGCACCCCTTTGCTAAAGCTATGTGATGCCAAAGCTTCTAGAAACTCTCATAAGATTAGGCCTTTTTCTTGACCTGTTAAACAATGCAATCCTGTTAAAAATATGAAGTTTTACCTTTTTGAAGAAAAGGTTATCATTGGATAGTATTTCACATCTATGCAGCTTCATATTGCGGTCTCAATTTCTTTCCAAAACAATTTTTCAAATTGTCTCCCCTCAGTGAAAGAAGTTAATCTGCCCTAACACATTACTCAGGATTACCTCCCAAAGTCTTGTCAATAAAAATCAACAACCGTTTACAGAATATCCTAAACATTTGTCAAATTATCTTCTTTATGCTCCCTGTCTTTTTCAAAGGGGCTGATTTTCAAGCCATTCTGCAGACACAATATACAGTATTATCTTCCACCATCAGCATGTATTTATAATTAGTAAGAGGCTAGAGAAGTTCACAGAACCAGAATAACACTTCACATCATTTTCAGTGAATTAAATTGACTTAAAAAAAACCAAAAGCACAACTTCCTAAACATGAGTGCTTCAGCAACACAAAACAAAAGCTTTTTCGTTTAGTTTTGATCCAGCTTCAAAACTTCCCGAGTTGAGAGCCTTCTCCTAAGCTACAGGAGACATCTCACCATAAACTTTAGTACATCTCTTTTATTGGGCATTAATCTCAGTTGGCCATTCACCAGGTGTTATTTTAAGTGGAGGAGATCTGTGGGTTCAGATAAAAACTTCCAATTATCTGCTTAATCAGGTTTCAGTCCTAGTAACAAAAAAACCTACCACCCAGAAGTGCCATTGCTATGTTGGCATATATAGAGTCAACATTTCACACTGTCTTTTATTAGATTGAATAAAACCAGGCTAGAGTCTTATGAACCCACCTGTTTCTTTAGTGTCATAAGCCTAATACTTATTAATGAAGAAACAATTAGTTTCCCTTATGGTAGTCAAAGCCCTTCCTATTACATATTATTTGCATTTCTAGGCTTTAGACAGGCTACCAAACATGACACCACAGGACACAGAGATGCTTCACCCATTGTGATCACCAGTTACCAGCTAAGGACACAACTAGGATAACAATTTTGGGGCCATCTGAGGTATAGCAATCCTCATGTGCTTTGCAGAGGAATCTTTCCTCAAACAGCTTTTTCTGCTACCTTTTCAGGCACTTAAGTCTGAAGCACATGCCATAACTTTTTTTTCCCCCCAAGATTTTTTAAATTAAGTAGTACTTTTGTTGTTAAAAAAAAAAAAACTAAAGTAAATTTGCTGACTTTATGCTAAAGTCTTTTTCCCTCCCAGTTTAAAGTGACCTTTGATGCAAACTAAAATGTGCAGGTGTCAAAGTGTATCAGTATCGTACACCAGAGATGTGCACAACCAAGGTTTTTTGGCACATTCTCCTTCCAATTTATTAAAGGTTGTGTCAGAATAAATTTATGTAAGCAAGGATCAGATTTTATTAGTGGAACATCATTTGCTTTTAATGAATAAGAGTAGTTTAGGAAAATATCTGATTAACTAAGCTAACATTTGAAAGATGAGCTGTTTCTCTTCACTCCCACCAGCACTTGTTTTAACCTTGCACGTAAGCACAGCACACAACACTGGATAGCAAAAAACCAGCTTGTGTTAAGGCTGGAGCCCCAGTTCAGCTAAGTGGCTGACAAAGTTCTTGCTTCTAATGCTTTTTAACACAGTATGTGTCAAGGGTCTGTTAGTTTAATGGAACTTCATGAAGTGCTTAGAGTTATGCAGATCTTTTTCCTAAAGAGAAGCTAATTCAGCACATTCTCTAGGATGAGGTTCTAAGAAGGGGTTAGCAGACAAGAATAGACAGAACAACGATGGCCACTGGTCCCAAAGTCTAAATTACAAACAAAGGACAGTGAATTGCCAGGCTCTCCTCCCACAGAAGAGCAGGCTTGTGGGAAGTGCTTTCTCCATCACAAAGGGAGATTTTGAGTCTTCCTTCGGTTTTATGATCAGTCAAATTACAATAAGAGAAGTGTGCCCAGGTTACATAACCCCACTTGGAAAACCAGGGTCTGATGATTGTGGGAAATGCTTTCTCCACCACAAGGGGAGATTTTGAGTCTTCCTTCAGTTTTATGATCAAATTACAATAAGAGAAGTGTGCCCAGATTACATAACCCCACTTGGAAAACCAGGGTCTGATGATACCACTGTATAGGCTTTGCAAGGCTCTACACTAGGATGCAGTAACAATGAACTGAAGACATCTCTTAACTGCCATTAGCACAGAAAATAATCCCCCTGAAGGTGCAATATTTAAAGCTGACTCTACTCACAGAAATGGAGATCTGTCTGCTCTCCTATTGACTATGAAGGAGATTCCTGTTAGACTCTCTTCATTTGACAAGAATTCAAACATTCCTCAACACTTTCCCATGCATCAGGTCTCAGGGGTGGCAGAGGCACTGGCAATGCCTTTCCTCTCCTCTCTGGGCACCTCTGGCAGCCACAGATGCTCTCTGTGCACTGGAATGTGTAAAGACAGATCTGTAGAAGGCATAGCCATGGAGGTACCAACCATTACTTTAATACCAGAAAGAGCAGCCTCCTCTGGAAGGCATGGAGCTGTTACCCAGTAGATTTTGGGTCTTAGCAAAGCCAGGACAGTTGAAGCAGAGTGCCAAACCCACACAATCTTATTCTACATCTCAGTATTTGAAACAGCTTTATGTGCTTTACATTAGACCACATATCCTTTGTACCTCTGCAGACTATCTACACAAAGCTGAAGTAAGTTCCATCATGTGCCTGGTCCCATTCATCATCCTTATCAGGTCTGCACCCTCAAAAGTTCTAATGCTACAAAGATCATCCTCTTTTTATTTACATCAAAAATCCCTGTTGGAATTCAGACAGATCTGTCAGCCGAACAGAGGTAAATGCTAAAGGACTATTAAGTTTCCCATCCTTAATCATTAAAGGCTACAGAGATAATTATCTTCTTGGTTTGGATTTCTCAAAGTTTTTGGGGAAACACTGCTAAAATAGGTTTTTCTTATGCCTTCCATCGGAAAGTTGAAAAGAAAGGTTTCTAGACAGCTAAGGCACAGGTATCACCAAAATGTACCAGAAGCATGTTAAAGATTTGCATGACTGTAGCCAGGAAACAGAGCCCACACCCCTGGGACCAGATAATACAATAAAGCCAGGTATCTGTGATAGTATCTTTGCTAGGCAACCAGTTATCAGCATTCCTTAAGTGTACTGAGCCTAGGCTCAAATCCAAAACAGCTAAGTTCTTATAAGGATGCAGTTGCTCAGTTTTCCTCAGAGTAACCCTGCTCATATTTGAAACTAACAAGGATTTAGAAAAAAAAAAAAAGTACATTTACATATTTTTTCCATTAAAAAAGATGTTACTAGCTCGAGGTTGGTGTCTGTGTACAAAGTTGAAAATCCCTTGTGTACACAAACATCATCTGAGAGATTTTCAGAGTCGTATGCAGTACGTGCCTATCGATTCCTGTTAATTTGAGAAGGCTGTTAGTGAGCTTAACAGCCATTTTCCTCTGCTCTCACAAACGTCTGCAAAGATATGAAAGGAAAGCAGTCTCAACTTTTTCACATATGCCCACAAGATAAAAGAAGATGAAAGACTCGGTGACTCAAATCTCTGCTTTTTGACCACGCAGAACACAAGCTAAACTGCACATAAGCACAGACTAAAGGGACTTTTCCGTATGTTCCACATTTCTACAGTTCACTGGTGTATGAGGTAGCAACCAAACAGGCTGAAAGAATTTCAACACAGTTGTAATTACAGGATTCCAGCAATGTATCACTAAAAATGTTTTCTTTAAATGCTCTCATGTTTTTCCACAGCATATAGCCTATGCCACCATGCTTCATCCTGTATGTCTATGTACACAAACCCACACCCCCAAAACTGGCCATTGCTACAGCAGTTCAACACATCAATTTATACTAATGAGCAGAGGGGATGCAGCAGATAGCTGGTCTGTGGGCCATGCTGTTACACTACCTGAAAAGAGAATTTTTAACAAGAGTTAGGAGCAAATGCTGGACAGGAATGAGTCAGTCCTACCCTGAGTTCAGTTGAGTAATATCAGTTTAAATAGCTGCAAGATCTTTCTTATAAAGCAATGGTAAGTTCGCTCACTGAAGTTACCTACCTACACATGAAGACTCATTTCAGACTTTAAGATATTTATCTCTTAAGATTAGCTCCATTTGCTATATTAGTCACAGGTTTCCCTAGCCATGCTTCAAGTACAACACAATATAGCATATAGCATGAATCACTGTGCTGAACAATCTAGAAGTTTATTTCAAGTATAACTTTTACCATACTCCTTTTTACTAATATTTCTTTTAAAGTGATCATATTATGATCCATCAAAGTACTTTAAATAATAGCTGCACTTCAAAGGCTTTTTTCCTTTTACCTTATTTAAAAACTTATTACATCAACTCTTATGTGCCATAATTCAGCATGGTTATTAACACACTGATGTTTAAATGTTGCTTCCTCATGAATTTACCTGTTAACTGTTGTACTTACCCCTTTAACAAGGAATATTTATTTCCTATGACAGCAGCCTCTTCCACACTAACACACCTCCTGCTTTTTATTCTTACTGCTGTGTTCTCCAATTACTAAATCCTACAGACAGGAGTGATTGTTTTATATGGCCAGTATTTGAAATAACAAGTGCAGGACTCAACAGCACTGGCAGGAGCACAGACTACAAGCCTTGCTAAAATAATGTTCTGCAACCTCTGGTTCTGATGATGTCATGTTGTTACAAGGAGTTTATGGCCAGGAGTCAGGAGATACAGAGATACCTGATATTCCTCCATTAAGAAGCAGTCTTCATTTATTTAAGCATTAGAGCTAGAAAAGACATGCCCCTGAATTGTAATAGAGGGCATGCTCCCTGCTTGGTTTACCTATATTTCATTAGAATAAAATTTGTACCTTCTTGAATATGAAAATGCCAATAGATTAATTGTTGCAAGCTATAATTTTGGAACCCCTGTGGGTAGAACCTGAAAGCAGCAGTACTCTGTGAGTCTGGCTGTGAGAAAGCCACTCTCTCCTTCTCAACTCCAATGTAGGGCTTTTCTTTCTACTCCAGACTCCCAAATCAGCATCATGACCCAGAAGGAAGAAGATAACATGCTCAGGACAGAGAAGAAGGGCTCCATTTTGCTGTCCTTTAGCAGTCAGGAACTGTTCTTTGAGAAACCATTTAAGGCTGCAAAACTCCTTTCTTGTAGTATATACTGTGGGCTGTGGAAACCAAAGCTGCCTTTTTTTTTCCCTTGGAAGAGAAATCTGCTCACACATAAGTAATTATGCCAGGTCAAACATAAAGCAAAAGAACATTTAGTTCTTCCCTTTCAGCTCCTCTCCTCCCCACTCAAAACCTACTGTTTTCACATCCTTTCATTATGTTAAGGTATCTTGATTTTTATTCTGCCTGATCTGAAGCAAAAAAAAAAAAAGCTGCAAAGCTGAGCACACAGATACATCCGTTGGGTAGCACCAAGGATTAAATTTTGCTAAAAGTATCAAAAAAGATCTTTCTCCATTTAATTTCCACTTTTTGTCTCATTAGCAAAGCATGTTTCGGTTTCATCCTTCTGCTGAGAATGACAAGTATTTGTTTTATTGAATGTTATCCTTTCTGCCAGACTACATTCCTGTTAGAAGGCTACTAATATGGAGTCTGAGCAAAAAAACAGTGAATGAAAAGTAGTTTTTTCTGCATGCCTTTATTTCTTCTTAATAGAGCTGATTTATTTTATAAAACGTGAGAAATAGAGGTTAAACCTTGAAAGTAGCCTTAAAATGAAAAATCAGCAGCTAGCTTCAGAAAGTTAAGATTAGATATAATGAATTAAGAAGCAATGCCTCTAGAAAGTATTCTATATGTTCTGCTTTTGCATTTGCAGTCATTAAGTTTTTAGGATAAGACTATTACAAATTATTGAGTTCCTGGTTATCTATGAGCAAAGACCCTGGCAAAGTTGTGTTTGTTCTTTTAGCATGAAAAGAAAGCATTAATAACTGACAAGGTTTTCTCTCTTTCCATTTATAAAGGCTTTGTTTTTCCCCCTTCTCTAACATATTCATTTAATTGGTTTTCACACCATTCCCTGCCTGTTTAGCAGAACCAGTATGTGGATTTACCTGTTATCTCAGCCATTGATAGACAGGTTTCTTTAGGGGGAAAAAAAAAGGTGGTTATTGCTGCAGTTTCCACATGGTACCCCATTTGTTACATGTAGGAGATTGCCCTCTCAGAAATTAAGACAAGTCTTGCTCAGCACATCCAAGTGTGTACTTAAACCTATTGACTGCCCCTTTTTTTGCAAGCAGAGGTACTCTAACATTCATTTTTCACCTTGCTTAAGCCAAGTATTATGGCAGCTTCACTAAGTGTACTGTGTGTCCAATTAGGTTTACTTCCAAAGCTGTCTCAGAGATGAATGGGAAGCAAATCACTGCTTGGTGTGCTCCATCACATCACTGGCAGGCTGCATTCTGCTGTGGTCCACAGACACTTAAACATACACCTTCTGGGCCTATCTTTCTCTGATCCTCCAGGAAATGAAGGTTGGAAGATGTTTGGTAGTGCCTGGAAACACCAGCTTTGACTTGCTGGTCAAGTTCATTAAGAACAATGCTTTATTATATTGCACCTGCTAGGCAGTCTCCAGGATCATCTGTGCACTGTGTGGTGGTTTCACCTGGGGGACACAGCCAAATACAGCCCTTAAAAGAAATCTGCATACTCCTATCATCATCTAAAAACTGTATCACAGTTACGTTGGGCTCCACTCTGAGATCTCCATTATATTCTATCTAATGGTATAAAATTGTTGTCCTTTCAGTAATCATCATCATCCTAGCAGGTTTTTTTTTTTTTTTTTAAAAAAGAAAATCTAATAATCTAAGTTTTGCAAGGCAAGGATCCCTTTATTCTATAAAACCTTTTCAGTAGTTTGATGGAATTGGGAATTACCTCCCACCAGCAAAGGAGTATAGGAGTGATTAATGATCCTGAAGTCAATCAAATGCACATACAGCTGATCACACATGTTCATGTTATCCAACATTAAATCTTGGTCATTTTTATCCAAAACATATCCTCCTTGATTAAGACATGTTTTTATCCCTCAGATGAATTAATTATACATCAATCTTAATAAAGCCAGGTATTCTCAATGGGGAAGTTGCACAAGGTGAAGCTTATCTCTGGGCTGTTCCGTTCCTGTTTGTTCCAGACAGGCCAGAAGGACTGTGTGTCTATGACATGCTCCCTTCCCCCTGTGAAGTGAGGGAAGTCTTCTAGTCCATGTACAAAGGTAGAAACACAAATGTTCCTAACTCACATTTCCTCTTCTTCTCACAGAAGGATGCTCACAACCAAAGATGTTCTGGGCACTTCACTTCAAAGTCCACACTAATCCTAAGTTTCAACTCTGCGTTCAGACCTCTCCACAGTGGTGATGGGAAGTCTATGTTGTGTTTTCACTTCAGATCTGCTTCTCCTTTTAGAACTTGCAAGATCTCTGTGAAAGGCCAAGGAAGTACTTTAAAAAGGAAGAGAAGACTTAAGCATGCTTTTGAAGCTGAGCTTACACAGCTCTGAGCTCTGGCAGCAATTACATTCCCACCTCTTACTGAAGTCAGAGGGTTTTGAAGGCTCTCAGCCTGACTCAGGTAAGTGTCTATGAAACAGCATGAACTTAGAGAACCTAAACTGAAATGGATGGTGCTCTGGAAAACCACAGGGTTAATTGCTCTACATGTTAACATACTTAGAGCCAAGGAGACTAATGTTCCTGCAGTCAATCTAGGTGACAAAGCATGGATCAGAGGAGCTTGAGCTTCCCATGATGTTTTGTTTTCAAAGAGGTAACAGTCTGGATCCTCTAACATCACTGGCCAGCAGCCACTTCACTGTGGTCATGTCACTTCATTAAAAAATTCTCGTGTTTTTTGAAACACAAAGTAACGCATCATACCTTTTAAATAAAAATAAATCAATTACACATTCAGAATACCAGTGTGCTGAGAAAATGCTAGGTCATTTTTTTTTTGCAGGAAAAAGCTGCAGCCCTGTGCTGTTTCATATCAAGATTTACTCCAGTCCACTCCAAGTTTTTGAACAAAAACCTGGAAAACCCTAAACACAGAATGACTTGAAATATCCCAATGAGTGGCTTAAGTGTATTTCATTCTACCGAAATCAGTTTTCTCAAAAGCAATACACTTATAGAAATGCAAAGTTTACCTCAGTATAATCACTGAAAATGTGAGGTTTATGTACCAATACAGAACCTTAGATTAAATGCAGACATTTTATTCAATTCAGAACAGCAACACAAGTCAAAACAAAAGAAGCAGTGATAGTCTTGATTCCCTCTTGTCAGATCTGTTTCAGCCTGGCAAGACACCATTAGTTTCCAAATGGTATTACTGCATAGAAGTGATATATGCTAGAACTGCTGTAGCAACAATGACAAACAATCAGGCCAAATAAATCTGACATATCAGTTTTTTTTTAAGCATCACTGTAACAAGCTAAGGCCAAAAGGATTAGTTTCAATTCAGTTTATGTAAGTATATTCTTCTTTGAGTTTCAGTAGTAGATAAGATCTGTTGAAGCTTTGCTCATCCTCTGCTCAATGAATTGCATGTCCCTACTTAGCACTTGTCAGGCTAACAGATGCTTGAATAAGTTGTCCTCTGAATAAGGATGATAGAAGTGGCTATTCCAATTTTACCCATGTTTGATAGATGTAAAATGTCACATAAGCGTGTGGCCTAAGCAGTCAGCCTGAAGGGATAATTCTAAAATTATTTCTTTCCTTCTGTTTCTGCTGAAAGTTAGAGCTATAATAAAAACAGTGTTACTGTAGTACAATGAGTAGCATTTTAGGTCTCTATTCTTAGATATGCTTTCCAGACCAGCTATGTTTATGGCCTTTCCTGTGTAATATAACTCAACATCCCTGTTATCTACATAACTCAGATTTATGCCTCTATCCTATGAGACATTTCACAAATGCAGGCTTAGTGTTGTCAGGCAGCTTGATGGATGTTAAATCCTGAAATTTACTCAAAGACATCCTGATAATGGCATGGCAATGCTGGTTCCAAATATAACTGCACCAGTGTTGTAGTAATCCATTCACTTCTCCCCCACCCTCCCTGCCTTCAGTGACAGCAGTCACACTGCAAGGGGAATGTCGTGTATTAGACACCGTGTTGACATTACCCAACACACCCATCACCACATTGAGGCAGTCAGGTAATTGAGTCCCACTTTGGGTGGAAACCTGCATTTTCTGCTTAGGCCTCATGCATGCCATGATCACTGAATGTAGCAAAAATGAAGCCAGGAAAGAATTGGCAAGAAATTAAGGATAAATTCTTTTTGCTTCATTCTGATTTTAAAAAAGACTTAACCAACGCTAGGAAGTGGTGACTGCATGGCAACCACTTCACAGTGATTAGCCTGATAAAATTTTATATGCCAACAGCCAGGAACACCACTACCACACCCCCAAAAAAGAAGCAAGCAATCTGGTAACCTTGCAGTCCTGGAGCTCTGGAACCAGCAGCCAGATCAAATGAAACTATTTGAAAGGAATCCTGGATGCATATGTAAATATTTTGCTCAATAGCATCTCATCCTTACTCTGATTGCAAGAAGCCTCTGTACAGAAACAAGAGAAGAAGAAATAGAAGCTGGTGTCTGTGTACAGTAACACAGCAGGAGACAAAAATGTAGTGTCATGTTGAAAGTCCTCACTAAATGGAAGCAGTGGGCAATACTGAGGAGGGTGTGTGATGCCAGCAGCAAAAATATCCATTTAATTGGTTCTCTGCTTTTCTAAAAGACTTTGTTCAGCCTTGAATTTGCTGAGCCAAGCCTTCAATAGTAAAAGAGACAAACTCCTAGACTGGCCTCCTATTCTATTTAGGTGCACCTTAAATATAAAGACTTTAAAAGATTTCCAGACGTTGTTTCAGAAACCAAAACCTCACAGCTTGTAAGCAAGCATGGTCAAAGCTATCAAGTACAGACATTAATGACCAGATGAATTTGAGGTAGCCACTAGCATGAACAGACTGAATATTTTAGCTTTCGATGGAACATGCAGTTTCTGGGCAGAGAATTGCTTTGGGCTGAACTGACCAACTTTTTATGATTATTTATTCTTTGTCTGGAACACTCATCTCCCTTACAAAACTTTCCAACCATTTCAGCAGGGCTCTGATCTGGAATTTAAACTCAGCTACTTCCCAATCAGAGGCTTTGGAAGAAATCACAGAGTGGCATGAGACTGAGGACTAGCAAGTACCAGTGGATGTGTGGTTCTGAGGTTAAATCATGAAAACATTCAAGGAATTCCTTAGTTGTTCTACTGCAGATCAGTTACTGGAACCTAAGTAAAAGGGGAGAAACTTTTATCCTAACCACTTGTAACACCGTGACAAATGGTGCTACTGCTGCCTGGAGACCACAGTGGGCACTCTGTGCTGGAGGTCCACAGTTTAAAATCAATTCCCTTTGTAATAAAATATTAGGCTTGCAAAAAAAAAACTCAACTAATGAGCAGTTTTCTTGAACCTTAAACGCAAGCTATTATTTCCTATTATTCCCTACTTTCCTTTAGATCTGATGAATTATGTATCCATTTATCCATTGTTGATTTAGCAGAAGCATCAATAGGGGGTGGAATATGGGGAGAGACAGTCAGCATTAGATAGTCATATCAAGCAAGCCTCACCTCTGCAGGGCTCCCTTTCAAAAGCTGTTCAAAAGAAGTTCTGAAAGAATAAGTGTGACGGGAGGAAGATAAAACTTCAAAATAGCACGAGTAGCTCTAAGCAGGATTGAAAAAAGTAGGGTACAAGGTGCAGTGTCTAACAGAAATTCAGACCACATAGAAATCCATGATAAATGATTCACACACTGCAGAGTTGATAAATGACACAAGAGAGTCACTTTAGTAGCAGGGCAGAGATACATTCCTAGCTGAAATGAATGGGATAAGTTTGTGACTCTAACAGAAGAAGATTTTATGTAATTCTGTAGGGGTCCTCACCGCTTGAGCTGTGTTGAATACAGAGCATTTCCCCATCAGCTAGGCCAACAAGTTAAAAAGTATTAAAAGTACTCAGGAATCGACAAGAGGTCCCAGTCCCTGCCCTTGACTCTTCTAAATCTGGAGAGGGGAGAAGTAAAAGCAGCACTGCAAAATGTTTCAAACCGAAACATGATCCTGGTTTAGAGTGATCTGTCTCACTTCAGCCTCATGCATTACTTTGCTGAGTACATTTGTACTGTGACCAGAAATGTATGATAATCTCATCCAGTTTAAGAGGCTAGTCACTGATAGTACCTATTAGTGCCAGCTACGTACTGCAGAAGAAACCAACTCATTGATCTTTGTTAGAACCTTCTAAGAAGGATCTTTCAGGTTATCCATATGGTGAGCTGGTCTTGTACAGTACACTGCCTTATCCCTGTATAATGCAAGTTGTTTAACATGCTTTCAGAGAAATGGGACCTTAGTCTGGCTCAGGGAGGCAGGGAGGAGTCAATTAGAGCCTCTCTTCTTAAAACTCAGTTGGAGCCAGCAGAGTCCTGGCATTGACCCCCTGTTCCAGCTGGAACAACAGAAGTGCCCCTCCTGCTCCCCTCTGCCCAGTTTGGTGTGGGATATGTGGCAGGGACCTCCTCTGCTGGGAGGCAGATACTGCACCAGCTGCATTCAATTCCTGTTCTCCCTACAGCCAGATGAGCTAATATTGTGAAATTCTGACTTCACTGAACATTAGGGCCCTAAATCCAAGCAGATAAAGTCCTGAAGAATAGTAGATATGCTACTTCTCCCTAAAATAATCAATTATTCAAGGCACAAAGAAGCTGCTTTTAGAACCGCCAGATTATTAAGCTTTATCCTATGACTTGAAAAAGTGGAATATAACAGCTTTAACCTTATCTGCCATCTAAAGCTACTCATTGATTTCTGTACTTCTTGACAATAACTTTCTCCCCTTGGGGACTCTATCTCACGTCCAGTAAGACACTTTTCAAATCGCTGCAGCCTGTTAAATAAACCATCAGATAGATAATTCAGAGAAGGAGTGTTTGTATATATACGTACAATATGTTAACGTCAAGTTTCTTAAAGGTCTTGGACTTTACAGAGAGTCCAGACTCTGTTTGGCATTGCCCACGTTATCTAATGTGTGTGGATCTTTGCTCTGCAAGCAGTGCTTCCACAGGAATCTTTGCAAAGTTTGAGTTATTAGTGTTGCTTTGCTCTAGAGTGAAAGGAATGCAGACAAATTGTTTATCATCAAGAACGAACAGGGGGCATTTTTGGCAATACATTAATCCTGTCACCATCTGGGATGAAATTAAAACAGAACTTACAAGAAAACCGATAATACTTTGTACATCATTCTGCTGCTGTATTACACCAAAACGTTGTTTAAATGAAGACACATATAACTCATGGCCCTCCATGCTCCTGTGCATACCATATTTTGTACACAATATCAGCATCTAATTTAGAGTTAAACAGTCCTGCATTTGCCACTGTGAAGTGAGGAGTAAAGCCAGATTTGTAATCCATGGAAAGGAGATTGATCCCCTTGCCAATACCCAAAAACAGTGGTTCACTGCCATATAGCATTCTGGCCATGGCTTTGCTGCATATGACATGGCACTGAATTGAGTCTGGGGAAGTGAGTGATTAATGGCATCAGGAAGAGCCTGCCAGGCATTTATCATTTGGAGCACACCAACAAAAGAACAAACTTGCTTCTCATTTTCTTAGGAACCATAAACAGGACTTGGAAAAATTACAGTTAGTTTTATTTTGTGTCATAGCATTCCTGAAGGTTTTTCTGTCTTACAGGATCTATACCATTCCTGAACACAAAGAGAAGTAATGCCCAGCTTCACAGCAGTATGGAGAGAATAAATATTTTAAAGTGGGACTGTGCTCCAGTGTTAGAACTCATGTGACAGTACCAGTAGCTGAGGAAGCAATAGGGCATGAGGTTATTTATGGAATAAATATGAAATAAATAGCCATGGTCAGAAATATGTTTGCAGGTCAGTTCCCTTTACACTGCACTCTTCCTTCCCACCACCCTGCCCAGCCAATGTCCTCAGTGGTGAGTGTGCCAGCAGGTCTAGTGCAGAGCTGGTAACAGCATGTGTTGTGTGAGAGCAGCAGGTACTGCTTTGAAAACATGATGGGATTTAGCAGAACGGGAACACAGGGTATGATCCAGAAACAGGAGTTTATTGCCAGTCCACTTCCTTCACTACAAAGTTCACAGATATGATATTTAATGCCAGAGGGCATTAAACAAGAGGGGTTTTGTGGTTTGTTTTGGTTTTGGTTTTTGTTAGTTTTTTTTTGGGAAACTTTAGGGGAACAAAGCAGCATAATCACTACTTGAGGGGGTCTCATAGAGAAAGAAGAGCTTGTGTATTGACATTTCATGAATCCACACAACAACACATGCATTGCCTTTTACTCTTCCTGTATAGCCTTTAGCACAAAGTCGCCCTACACCTTAATAAGGTAGCAAGTTCACCAGAAAAACTCTAATATTTTTACAGAAAGCAAGAGGAGGAGAAGGAATACTAGAAAAACAAGCAACAGTAACCAAAGCCACATTATTACTGACAGTACATTGGACTCAAGACAAAGTAGGTTTTTCATGTTACATAGAACTACAAGACAAGTCTCTATCATGCTACTAGGAAAGATTTTACCGTGTTACTCTTCAAAGACTTTCAGAGGTCTCTTTTAGCTCCCACGACACATGCAAACATATCAACCCTGATCAATGGTCTCCATACAAGTTTCCTCCCTAGTCAGTATTACAACTCTATGACCAAGCTTGCAAGCATATCCTAGTCTTAACCTCAGGTCTTGTTCTGGAACCAGTTTCCCCAGCAGAACTTCATGGCAAAGTATAGCAGAACAGAGCTCAGCAAGAAAAGCAGATACAGCAATACAAACAGTAAGGGTTATAAATTTATATATACTTATGTTAAGCAGTCATGTATCACTACAGGTTGCATCCAAAACAATTTCTTCCACTATTTATCAAAACCCAGTATGAATGTAAGAATACATATAATCCTCCTAGATAGATCATCACAGCTTTTACAGCTGTGACAAGGAACCTCATGATCATTCTACAGTAAAGCTGATGGTATATGCTCACTGAAAGGCAGCACACGTTTTAAGCTCAAAGCCCTATGCTCTTCCAAGATGTGGCTTTTATAGACAGGAAAGGTTATTCTGCTTTATGCCAAATGCTGAAGTACATATTTCTTTAAATCAGTTCTCAAAGATCCTTGGCACTTCTTTAGAAGCGTTACCTCATGAGAGTGTCAAAAAAGGTATCAATTCTCCTTACACAAATGGATGGTGAAATGCAAGAGCCGTTAAGAAAACACCTTCAGTGCTTTATCAGCTCCTCAGTAGAGGAAGATACCTCCAAAATAGATCACCCTCCTCCTACACAGAGAGAAGTGATTCCAGTGCAGCTAAAAGGTGAACTTGACCCAGTTTACATGAGTCTGTGGGAGATGACTCCAAGAGCACAGGTAGAATTCTTTCAACGTCAACTCAAATACACCACAACAAGTAAGGTGAAACACATGTATCAGCATGCTTCATTCTAGATTAAACCTTAATATCTTAAGCTTTAAAAAGAAACATAGAGCCCCATCTCATGAGACAAGCTATAAAGTTGCTACTGTTGCTGTAGCAAAACCTTTTCATAAGAGGAAAAATTCTCATTCAGAGATTTCAAGCCCAGGATTTGACTGAAACCTAACTAAATACACGTGTATTATCAAACCATGGGTTTCCCCACTGCTTCAGAGGAATTCCCCAGCTTATTCCATTCTAGAAATCAAACAAAGCTTCACATGAAAGAGAAGATAGGGAGCTAGAAAACAAAAATGTGAAAAATACTGATGACATGGCCTTTCTAGTAGAGATGTGGAAAACAACATGCAGATATCCTACATTCAGCAGCTTCTTCCTTTCTGATACACAATAAATACTAAAACACATCTTCCATAATATCTCCCAGTATTAGGATTAAAATCACCTCTCATTAGTGCAAGCATATTTACACACTCACATAACCCAGTATCATCTGCTTAAACTGGCAACACTGGAGAGCCAATCCTACAACTCTAACATAAGACAGTGTTAAAATCTGTACAGAAGTAGAAAGGAATTCAGAAGGTAGTCAAACCCAGCCAGACTTGCTCGTCCCAAGAATAACAAAGTAAGTTACAAAGTTAAGCCAGAAAAGGATTTCATTAGCTTACCTGAGTAGAAGGTCATTCTCCAGAATTAAGTCCATCTGGATTTCCTTTCCAGAAAAGAATCATGAATAGTACAGCTTCTCTTCTTGCCCTCTCTTTTAAACTACCAAACACAGAAAAGGCTGCTAACCCCTTTTATTTTGCCCTCCTAGCCCTGATTGGCTTTGCCTCTCCCAGACCTCCCAGTGATTTGAAAACTAATTAATATTGGTTTCACCTAGTGCTTGCTGGGCCTGTCCCCTTCCTGAGAAAATTGTGGGTATTCAAACTCAGTGCCCTTTCATTAATCCCTGATACTTGGGTTTAATTAGTTACTGTATATTAGAGTTATATTTTTCCAGACTTCTTTGTTCGAACCTTCTTTTCACCCTCGTGCCTTGCCCCATCATTCCAAGCCTGTCTTCTTTTAGCCTTAAAAAACAAAGTTGTAAGAAAATATTCATCCTATGCAACAGAAAATATGGCATTTTCCACGCCCCTTGCTAGGATAAAGACACTGAGGCCAAGAATTCTCAGGTACTTTCCTATAAACAGTGTGTTCCCTAAAATGATGACTCTCATTTGGCCTGTTTATATCCTACAATATCTACTCCCCATAGATTAACACCTTTTTGTAAGATAAATGTTTGGGGAATTCTTTCAAGTATTAGCAAGGAAACTGGTGAACTAACACTAGTATTAACAGTCAGTGTGCAGGATGAAACTGGGATGGGAGGTGATCACTCTGTGAAGCTCTTCTTGGTCTGGTCTCTGGCACTAAAGAAGTCACTGCAGGCTGGACCAGTGCTGCTGGCTGGCTAGATCCACCTTACATGTTGAAGCTAAGAAATCTGTGTTCTCCTAAAGAATGCTTGGTTGCTGCTGGAAGTTTGACTTTGCCATTTTCTAGGTTCATTTGCAAAAACTATCACTCACTTGTTAATAGCAGCGTATTTATTACTGGTTTCATATCAACAGAATCTTTTAGATATATTATTTTTCATTTCAGTTACTAAAATATGTCCTAATACTAAAAAGCCTACAGAGAATTAATGAAATATGTGCATTTTACCCAAGCCTGTGGCTGAAAACAAAACCGTTTTTGTAAAATGGGACAACAAATGGAAAATCAAGTACAAAATATGCATGTGGCTTAAGGTACTGAACAGAAATAACAGAAAACAAATGCCCACAGAGGCTTTCTGCTTGTGATCCTGAGTCACAATGTATTACCAAAAGACAAAGTGATCTTTAGCAGTATGGATAAAAGACACTATCACAAACTGCAAGTGACCCTCCCCACCTAAGAGTGATGGACATCAGTGATGGGCAGCAGGGTCTGTGCTGCAGGAATACCAAGGATGATGGAGTTCAGAAGTTCATGCTCATTCACACAGCAATGTAAATTAATAACTACATCAGGGATAACACAACATGAACAAAGACATCAAATTGTTGTTAGTAGATTTTCCGTAAGAGTGAGAGGATGAATTTATATTTCTAAATTATGCTAATCCTTTTGCTAGTACTTTGCTAATTCTTGGTGGTTTGTTGGAATACTCAGAAGTCAGAAAGAAGATTAAATAAGGTTGCTTCAAAAGAAAAAGCAAGTTAAAAAATTAGGAGGCTAGAAGTACAAAAAAGAAACAAATAAAAAGCAACCCCTAAACAGATGGAAGTCAAATATCTCCCTTTGGGGGTGACTGTTATTCCTGACAGTCCAAACCAAAGATCTTCTGTGGTTTGTTTCAAGACAACAGAATAATATGTATATTTGGGATGGCAATATCAGAATGCTCTCAGCGGTATTCTGGGAGACATTTATAGACTGTGATAGCTTTCCAGAAAGACAAAGTATTTTAGTAACATGTCTTTATATCTGTCATAAAGAATCTTTCACAAGTGCTGTAAAAACTCCTGGCCAAGAAATAGTGTTAAGTCTCCCTTCTATAATTTTCATTTGTTTGAGTGATAAGATTCGATACACACACTTTGGAAAGTTACTTACATCAAGCAGTTACCAAATCATGCAATAATGAAGATGAGTAGAAAACCTCATTACAATCATGTCTTTTTAGGGTGAAAATTATGATACTTTCTATACAAGCTAATTATTTAATATTGTACAGCTGTTATATTAACTATTACCAATTACTATTTAAGATTACCACCAGAAGTTTATGGGGTTTTATAAAAGCAAGTTATAACTGTGGTGTAAGTGGAAAGTAAGAATGTATCCTCAGTTTTGCCACTGATCTTAATGTGTGTTGTTTCATCTGTGAAGACATAACGATCACATTAAATGTTCCACTATGAATAGTCTAACATTTGGCTTCCTCCAAAAGATCCATCTTAAACTCAGAAATAACCCACATAGCCACCATTTTAATCCAGAAAATATTCAAGTTCATGCTTAATTTTACCCCAATCACAAAAATTCTCAGCTTCTGATTAAGTTTGATTTAAATGAGACAGATTCATACATTTAAAGTTAGCAGCGTGCCTGAGACTGTCCCAATGGTTTTCTTTTCTTCAGTCACTCTGTGTTGCATTAGCTCTTGTTTCTACCTCCTCTAACACACAAGCTCATGAGCAAGTGTCTAATTTTTCTCAGCTTTGAACAGAGGAGAAGAAAGGCACAGAGCTCAGTTCTCTGAGCCATGCAGTATCACCAGTTGTACAATAAATCCTCCCTCTCTCACAAGCCAGACACCTCTTGCAAGCAGACCTAACCTTCAAATTAGGCATCACAGCCCAATATTTAAAGGTCAGAGTCAGAGATGTGTCTTCCTCATCCAGAGCCTAAGGGGGGGTCGGGTGGCTTGGGACAGACTGGGAAAGCCTAGGAGCTGGTAGGAAGCATTAGGCACACCAGCAGTCAGCAACGCAGCAGAGATGCTCCTGCCTGCTCAAAACATGTACTCCTGGATGGACACAGACTAAGAATCACTGAAAAATCTGAATTAGGAACATTTTCCAATAAACAACAGACAAATACAGAATTATGGTGTCTGCCAGCTAAAGCAGTTGGCCAAGAACTTGGAGGTAGGGTTTCAGGGCTTCCATAACCTGAGAAATTCAAACCTTTGCCTCCCATAGAAATTTAGAGACCAGGAAACTAAGAGCCCACAGAAAGGCAAAAGTAGTCCTGGAGTTTCCTTTGCAGGGAACAGGAGGGTCCTGAGCTCAATTTCTACTCCTTTGATTACTGCTTTGGTTTTACCTTTGCAATGACTTCATATTAAGAAAGTACATGAACTTGAGGTCTAAGACCTGAGGCACACTGTATGATTCTTTCAGTACTGTTTAAAATCTATCAAAGGCAGATGTTTGCCAATGCAACCTTGTACTCTTCAAGGTGACATGGAATATATTTAGTAGCTGTACTATGTCCTCCTCCCTTTCTAATTAGTGACATACTGAACCCTTCCACCAGAGTTACGATGAGTAACAGGCCTAAAAGTTTAAATGCTGTGCTGCACAATAGATAGAAAAATTGTAAAAAGTTGCTTTCCTGGCATAATTCTTCCTAAACAAGTTTCCACCCTTAGAATAGATGTGGAAGCTGAGAGGTTTAAATGACACACGTTGTAATGTGTCATCTTGAGCATCTCAGTCAGAAGTAGGGAGAGTCCTAAGAGTCCTAAAACAAACCTAGCAAGTTTTACAGTTTTTGCAGTGCTGATCAGAGTGGGGCCACTTTAGCACAGCATCCTGTCTCTGGAAGGAGATGCCTTTAAATTCTTCTGAGGAGAATGCAAGGAACTTTACAGTGATCTGCTTTTGCATAGTCTGTGGCAGGAAAACTTCATCCTAACTACAAGACAGTAACAGCTGTACCATTGTTTTATTCTATGAAGAGTCATCCTGTATTCCATGATTACTACAAGTCTTGTTATGGACACCAGAATGCTCTGAATCAAATTTACTGGGGGGAAAAAAAAAAAAAAACAAACCAGTTTACAGGTGAAGAAATTCTGCAAAAGCACTAAAAATTTTGGTATGTTCATTAGCTAGGAAAATCCAGTTATGATTAATTTCCTAGTGTTTGATGACTCCCTGTCTTCTGTCGACTTCCCCCAGAAACATTTGCTGTTCTCTTAGCAAGTAGTGAGATTTCACAGTGAGCTTTTCATAAAATGATCCTACTCAAGGCTATTCTGTGAAAAGTATGACATTCATTTTGCATTTATGGTAATGTTTAAATAAATATGCTCCCCAATGTGTTTCGTGAGACCCTGGAGTGCTGCACAGAGTGGATAGATGCCTTCCAGTCATCTTCATTACAGAAAACAGATTAACATGGCAGAGCAGCCAGCAGAGGAACATGTGGAGAACTTACTGAAATGACACTCCTGATTTGATAGAGTTGCTAACAATATCTTTAAAGAGGTCGAAATAAAAAGGGAGCTGGAGAAAGAAGTTGCAACTGCTGGAGCCTTACAACTGCTCACTTACCTTCTTCAAGCCTGTGCTACCACAAGTGTGCAAGCCTGCATTGAGGCACGTACATTTATCCAGGCACATGTGAGGAAGGAAAGGGTGCTCCCATAACAGAACTAATGGTGAGCAGCACAAATGCTTCTGAGGGTGAAATAAACTCTCAAAGCATTTAATCAGAAATAGCAAAAGCACTTTAGTGATTCTCCTTTAGTTCATTGGCAGGATTCAAGGAAATAGGGCTGGGGTGGTAACTAATGAATTATCTCTATACCTCAAAGGTTGGTAGTCCTGCAAAATGTTATTTATTTAGTAAAAGAAATAAATATATTAATATTCTCATCCTGGTAAAACAAATATATTGAGCATTTTCTCTTGCATTTATATTGAGAAGAGCCAGGGGGATTGGAGGTTCAGTTCTATTAATAATAGATAAACAGGAGATTTTCTTGTATAGTTTGGAGAGGTGCACGAGGCTGAGCAAATACAGAGCAACACATCCCCTCCTCTTACTGCATAAGAAAGACAAGATGCAGATGTGACATTTTCAACAGGCTGGGAGAGGTTCTCTGGAAGGAGAGCTGTAGGGATTGACCAAAAAGCCACTAAGCCCATGAAATGAGTGCTGTGTTTTGACTTAAGTCTCAAAAAAGAGGAGTAATATGTGTGATGGGATGAAGGGAGTAAGAAGAGCATCCTAACGATTAAATCCCCAGTGCCAGTGAGAAAGACTATAGTGCACTTCAGATTAGTTTTAAGAAAAGGAAAGATATTCTAGAAGGATTAAATTTGAAATACAAGGTTCGGAAGAGGGTTTTCCTGCTATTGTTTTAGGATGATAAAAGAAAAAAAAATTCAAAGAAAAAAAAAAGAAGAAAAAACAGACTGCATTTGTCAAAAAGAGGTGTTGAAATTCAGGTCAGGGATTTCCGAGGCATAAAAGTGACAGAAGTGCAGATTTAAGGGGTCTGAAAAATGGACGGGATATTTAAAACTTGGAGGAAAATGAAAAGAGATCTAAAAATAAACATTACATCATTAGCCAACAAAGGTCCCAAGACTGGCATTGGAATTGCTTCTTACTACACCACATTGAAGGTAGTGATTCAGTTGTGCATACACCATTCAACAACCAGCAATTTACAGCAACGTTTGACACCTTCTGGCTGCAGTTCCCAATTAATGAGAGATACTGGAGAGCACGGCTGCTGGAACAGCAGTGCTGGTGGTGGAAACAAGCCAGTGAAAGGGTGTCCAGCTTTGTTCAGCTAGGAATCACATCCTTGCTAGGAGCTGAAGCATCACGCCTGCTCCCTTCTCCCATGGCAACACATCCTTCCACTGGGGAGGGTAACCCTGTCCTTGAGGTGGGATTACTCACAAACATCACATATATAACAGTATCCCAACACAGACAAAGAGGTGGTGTTTCCTCAAACTATCTTAGCAACTGCAAAAGCTGAAACAGAGAAAATTGCCAGCACTGCCTCTGGTTTCCTGGAGAAGTGAGTTAAATGATCCCTGACAGTCATTATGAATGTCGAACCTTCACTCCAACCCTGGTTCTCGCAAGATGCAGGCAAAATGGCCTGCTGTGATTAAACACACAGCCACTCTCTTTTGATCACTTGTGGATGTGTAGCAGTGGGATACTCCCCCACGAGCAGTGTTGTCCTTCTGAAAATCCCAGTCATCCTGGCAAGGACCTGGGCAAGGCTGTCCTGGCACTCTTGCCCCATCTGAAGCCACGATTGGTTTCACAGGTGAACAAGCAATGAAGATGTTGGCCAGGCTGTGATAATAGTGTCCCCTTCATGTTGTGTGGCTGACACAACCCCAGACACAGCTGAAAAAAAATGCAATTCCTGCATCTTAGGCTCATCTTCCCAATCCCTCTACTAGTTTTGGGGGTGTACTAATGGAGTGGGAGTCCTGAGACTTCATCAAAAAGCTTTTGACCTCTTCAGGCATCAAAAATAGTTTAATACTGTATGGTGGTGTGAGCCCCCAATCCCCCTACTAGTTTTGGGGGTGTACTAATGAGATCTCATCAAAAAGCTTTTGACCTCTTCAGGCATCAAAAATAGTTTAATACTGTATGGTGGTGTGAGCCCAACAGCAGAGAGATCTTTCTCACCTGATTCTGAAGGTATTGGCTGCTAGTCACCAGCAGAGGAAGATTATGGGCTAAATCATAGAAGAGTTTGGGTTGGAAGATACCTTAAAGGTCATCTAGTCCACCCCCAATGAGCAGGGACATCTTCAACTATATCAGGTTGCTCAGGGCCTTGTCCAGCCTGGCCTTGAACACTTCCAGTGATGGGGCACCCACAGGTTCTCTGGGCAACCTGTTCCTGTGTTTCACCACCCATGTTGTAGAGATTTTCTTCCTTACATACAGTCCTTTCTATACCTTTGTCTGATTTTCTGTGACAGTGTCCATGTTCTCAAAGAGTCTTTGTATCCTGGTCTGGGTGATTACACGAGTATGGGTTCAATTCAGACCTAAACCCACTCCCTCCCTCCTCTGATACTCAAGTGCATACTCTGTTTCTTCTTACAGATTGTATGCACACTATTAAACAACTTAAGACACAGTCAACCCAACAACATTTGCTGGGGTTTAATATCCTACACCTTGCTAAGGTTCATTATGCTGAACAAGAGTCAGTGGCTGAAAGCATCTATTTAAAGCCTTTGAAATGAAGTATGGACAAAGGCAGTAGCATTAAAACTGCATTGTCAAAACACTTGCTGCTCCCTTTCACACCCAAACTCCAGGAACATTAACACTATCCAGTCTTTGAGTTATTCAATAGTGTGAAAAAGCTGCTGCCTTTATAGCTGCTCAGAGGTTTCTGGTGTGAACTCAGACACACTGAAGATGACTTGTTGCCTTAGAAGAGTAGGTTTTTTTCTATCAACTTCTGGTGCACCAGATGCATTAGCATTTTAGCACACCTGCCCAGCTGTATTGTTCAATGTGGAGGTTTGAGCCAGAGCCTTAGCATGGTGTTTGCTATGATGAGAGGCCAAACTGCAAGGTCCTGAACCACTAGCAAGCAACAATGACAACACTCATGTATATAGCTGAGCCTCTGAAGAGAATAAAACCAGCAGGTTTTGAAATTTGGGAAACTGCAAAACCTAAATTCTAAAACCCTGTATTTTCCCCACTGTTGCTTATTTTTAAAATTATATCTCCAAGAAGACAGGCAGAGGGCAAACTCTACATATAACATCCAGTCATTCATCTCAACTAAATATTGGAGATTCTATCCCACCAGAATGACTTCAGAAATAAATGAGTTGTCAAGATGCAACCAAAGAGGTTGCAAGTATGTCTATGTTATAGATACAGTTTTACTTTAAGATTAAAGTAGGACAAATCAATTAAATAATGAAAATCAGAAGAGAAAGCTTCCATAATTCAGTGAGTTTCAAAAATAGAACTTAATTGCATGAAATTGTGCCCTGATCCATACGGTTCCATGGACAAATGCAATTACCGCCTCTTGTAAACAAGTTAATTGATGTGAGAGAATATAGTTCAGAATACCTTATATGTGAGCAACATTTCACAAAAAGCACACAGACTTGGAGCTGTGCTGTGATCAATAGTAATGGATTTACTCCCATTGAAACAGATAAAACTCTGCTGCTCTGTTGGTGTATTAGCTGAGTCTGACTCAGTTTTCCTCAAAATAGGAAAAACCTGTCCTCTCACCTAGCAAAATAAAAAAGCTCTTCAAGCTTTGAAAAAAAACCTTATATATATTAGCACACAGTCAAACATACTTTTTTTAGACAAGGAGATCTAAAAACCTCAAAATGCTACAATCCCAGCTCCATCAGTGACTGCTCAGGTGGGCAGAACCCTCTCAGGAGAGAAGCATTCAATGTGGTAGCTGGTACGTTGCCATTACAATTATAAATGCTAGTAATTCTTGATTTTTGCCATCTGACTCATAAAATTAGAATGACACAAGACCTTTTGATCAACCAGTCAGACTTTTCTGTGGAAAAAAAAAAAAAAAAGGTCATGCAGTTGTTGTTAATTGATTTGTCCTTGAACTGCAGGACTACAGGAGAAAAATACACATTTCTGAAGATATTTTCATCTGCTTACTGTATATTTTATCTCGTGTCTGTCTAATTTATAAATTCAAGAGACATATGCATTCAGTCAGGCTCCCATCTGATGTCGTCCCTCCTGCTGTATCAGCCAAATTTGTAATCTTACCCCCCAAAAAATGAAATTCTTTCAACAAGCTGCATTTTTTACAAAACTATAATTATTGCTATTAATTAAATCAACCTCCTCAAAGATTGAAATGAATTTCAAGGTTTTAAAGTTCCTGTTTCTTGTTAAAAGTTAATTTTAATCACCTTTAATATGATACATTTTTTTAAATTTCTTTCCCTTTAAAAATATTGGCTTTCTCCAAAATCTGATTTGCCCAAAGTTACACCCACATAACAGGTGGGTGGAAAGACTAAAGTTTTCTGTTTACAAACTGTCTTTGAACAGATGATACCATTTTCAAAATGTGTTTAGCATTGGTTAAATGCAATTTATACATATCACAAAATGAGAACTTGTCAAGATATTATGGAATTGCCTTCAAATAAATGGTTTAATTTCTTTTTCCTTGTAAAACCTGATCCAAAATCTGCTGAAGTCATTAGAAAGCTATTGGCCTCCCTGAGCATTGCATCGGGCTGTATTTATCCAGCATGTGAAGCTGGCTAAATGTCATGGTCTAAGCTCAGCCAACTCCCAAACCCCAGTGAGCTGCTCACTCACTCCTCCCTGGTGGGATGGAGGAAGAGAATCAGAAGAGTAAAGGTAAGAAACCTCAAGGGCTGAGATAAAGACAGTTTAACAGGGAAATCAAAAGCCACACACACAAGCAAAGCAAACCAAGGAACTCATTCACCACTCCCCCCCAGCATCTCCAAGCCAGCTGGGCTCCAGCACACGCAGTGGCTACTTGGGAAGACAAACACCACACTGAACACCCCTGCCCCTCCACCTCCTCCTTTTTCCTCCAGCTTTGTATGCTGAGTGTGATGCCATATGGCCTGCAAACTTCCCTTTGGCCAGCTGTCCCAGCTGTGCCTGCTCTCTGGTGGGATGCTGTGAGGAGCAGCAAAGGCCTTGACTCCATGTGAGCACTGCTCAGCAGTCACGAAGGCATCCCTGGGTTATCAACGCTGCTTCCAGCACAAATCCACAGCGTAGCCTCCTAGGAGCTACTGTGAAGGAAATTAACTCTATCCCAGCCCAAACCAGGACACTAAATAATTCACAAATATATTCAGGGAGTTATTAATTTATTAAATTTTATGGGTTTACATCCAAACTATTTGAGAAATAATATTGCCCATTATTCATTCATATGATGTAAACACACATATACAGGACACTCTCCAAGCTCTCAGCAGCTTCCTTGTTGTCATCTTGTGAAAGGATTTTCCCAATGTCCTGCTGCAACACTAGAGCATGCAGAAAAGAGAGGAAACCTGTTGTGAGCTACTGTGCACTCCCAAGCTTTTGAAAATAAAACCTCCCATACACAAGCCTGTCTGGCTGGGACTCTGCTATTTATACCTGCAACGGTCCATTGCACAGGACCAAGGGCTTTTAACTGTTGCTATGAAGAGCATCTATTCTATGTGAAGCTGCACAAAAGCAATCTGACATTTCATATAATTTCTTACAGGTATTGCAGTTCTCCCTGTATAGCGTGCCAAAGGATTTGCAACCCAGTGCATTTGACAGAAAACTTGGCGTAGGACTTCCATCAATTATTTTCAATTCACTGAATAGGTGGATTAGTCAGGGGAAAAGCACAATATATATGGGCAAATCAGGGAGCCAATCATTGGCAGATGCCTTGCCTCAGAATTAGACTATTTTGACCTTTCATGGCAGATGGCTTAAGGAGAAGAGAAGTTTAGTAACAATGCTTCACTTGTTAAGATGTTGCAATCAATATACCACATGTGAAAGCCTCTCTCACAAATGGGGACACTCTCAGCACAGTGAAATGACAAGCTTTTAATAAATAGAATAATATTTGGCCACTGCAAATAAAGGCTGCAGAAATGTGTGCTTTGACACCAGCATGCATAGGTAAAGTGAACATCAGGGTGTTCCTCCAATACAGAGAAGCAAATCAGATGGTTAGGCAGCAGGGCTGCAAGGAAAGGCCTGGAAGAGACACCTCACTCTTCAGCTTTAAACATCCTGGGCATCTTCATCATTTTCCTGGGCATCTTCATCATTTAAACATCTGCCTGGCCTCTGCCTGTCTCAAGGACAGGCATGCTCTGTGGGACACCAGTAGGGAAGGTCAGTTCCCCAGGCCTTTGGATCTGACAACATCACAAGGGAGAAAATGCTACCTAACACCAATATTCATTCAAGATAAAATCTTTTTCATTGCATAAACACGATGCATTTTCAAACAGGTAATTAAATGCTTTCTCTCCTACTAGACTTGCTCCATTCAGGACCAAAGTGTGCATTGATGCTTGCAAAGTGCTTGTGACAAAACCACAGCTCTGCTGGTGTTTGTCAGCATTCCCACATTTGCAGATTGATCTGTTTGCTCTAAGCACTGTTCAGCTCATGCCATGGCAGGATTTTACTCAGTGCTGTAATAGTAACACTTTAACTTATGAAAGCAAGATTGTAGAGAAGAGTCATATTTTATATCAAAGCCATTAAAACAGCTGGGAAAATCAGAAATCTGATAGTAGGACTGTATGGTCAAATGATTTTCCACTTAATTTCCATTCCTCTAATGAAAAATATTCTGTCTGCCTTCAGATCTCACTTCTCTTATATTTACTCTTTTATCACTTTCCCATAAATTGCTTCTTCCACTCTCTGGATGAATCAAATTCTTTGTCTCTGAGTGGTGCCTGAAAACCTGTCATGGCCATCTAGGGATGATGTAGAAATGTGAGGTATAAACGCAGCCCCAGGACGTTGCATAGACTGTTGCACAGTTGTCTCAAAATTGTTCTAAACCAAATATTGAATTCTCTTGGATTTGATTTAGTCTTCCTGGACCTGATAGAAATGTTGTTTTTAAAAATATTAAGCAGATAAGAAATACTAATCAGCTTGTTTTAATATATCACAATACCTGCCTTTTAAATGACAGAAACCCACCTTTAAGTGGTTTACATTCAACAACAAAAAAATCCTATTACACCAAAACATTTTACCAAGCAAGGGTCATAGTAACCAGAGGCTTTTCTAGTTTATGTAAAAACAGCTTGAAAGATATTGCTCTGCAGACAGGCTTTCAAAGGTATTTCACTGTATACTGGTGAATTTTTACAGACTTGGCCATCTCCTTTTCAGAGTGTTTCAGATTTTGAGATCATGTTGGATAGAAACTCAAGTGCAACTTATATTTAATACTTAGGCATTTCTGAAAGCCAAACAATCTTTCCTCAATTCCTTTTCTTTTTTTTTACTATTTCTTCAGAAATATCTACTTACTATATTTTTTCTGGTTTTCCACACTAATACAGGAGAGTTAGATTCTTCATCACATAAAGGATCTCCTACAACACTTCCATGATGTCAACTAGACCTAGCAGATGTAAACACCCTTTTGAAAGAGGCCACTCTGATTTTTTTATATCTCTGTAAAGAAAGATACCAGCCACTTTTTAACTACAGTACAAAGGAAAATTTGGTTGTGATAAAAAACATCTGACTCTGGGTGCCAGAACAGTTTAGTTATATAATACATGTGAGCACAGCTGCTTTCTTATCACAAGACCCAAGATGAATACATCACACACTGAAGGGCAGAATTACTTTCCCTTCTCCCTCCTAATAAATCCCCTTTGATGGGCTACTTTCCATGGGCCATTCACAATACAAAATGAAACAGTCCAGAGTACAGGACACAAGGAATTGGTGCTGAACCATCTCCACTCTCATCCCTTAAACCCATCGCTTTCTGAATGCTCTTTTCCAAAGGCAGCAGGAAGGAGATCCACTCTGTTCCTTGAGGTACCTTAATGATTTAGTCTTCCTGGTTATTCATTCCTTAAGTATTCCTTAAAGTGGAATAACACAAATAATCTCTACGGGAGCTAATAGGGTGCATCCAGTTAGATGCTTAATTTGGAAAATCCTGAGGTGCCATTTGCCATGTAGGCATGTGCTGTGAGTCTGCAGGAAAGCTTTCTCACTCACAAAGCCATTTCTAATCTAGCCTTGTCCTGGCAGCACTGTGTTTTTGACTGAGCTCTGCAATTTAGTCAAGAACACTATGATGATATCAAGGCCCACATGGTATCTCTAAGATGGTCAGCACTCCCTGAAATGTGAACAGACCTTAAACACACTAAAATTTCACTATTACTACTTATACAGGACATACACAGTTTAACCACCATCTATCTTCTAAGCAGGAATGCAAAGTAAAATATCTAACCAGCAAAATCCACATTTAAAGTGAGGTTGTCCTGACTTTCAACATCTGATCAGTTTAATCCAGTTGGGCTTCACAGGTTTCCATTTAGAAATCCCTTTCATGTTTTGCTGATTCAGAATATGTGGGAAAGGAGAGGAATATTCCACTAACATCTTTTGGTATGAAAAATATCATACACCCCAAAATAAGTTTTCCAATAATTTTCACAAACATTTCTGCTTTCTGTGTGTAGCTTCACCATTTTATGTGATGGCCATCTTCCATACAACAAGATCTTGAATATTTTGGGGTTGAGCACAAAAGATCTTTGTGTCAAAAGATGGGGAATGACAAAGCAGCTCTTTCAGCCTCTGGGGTATTCAGCAAGGGTGAAGAAAATTGGCTAGCTATAGCATGAATCAGAACTAAAACTGATGTTCTTGACTGACGATTGGACAACACAGTGGCAGTGAGGAGAGAAAGGCATGTTTCAAAGACAGCCTCTATGGGCAGAAATCCAGAGGGTCCTTTTACAGATGGGGGAATCTGTGAGAGCAAAGGTGGGTCAGTGATGTATGAAAGACAAAAGGGGTTGGCAGGGGCTTGTGAACTCTTAGAAATATTTTTTTTTCCTTACAAGGTGACTTTCTGCTAAAATTATACCCAAGATTCTCCCTCTGTGACATTAGAATAAAGACATGAAGACCTAATCAGATTTCCATACACTGGAGGAGGTCAAGCTGCTTTGCCCCTTCAGGTGCAATAGTATCCATATAACTAAATCATTCTTCCCAATCTGTTATGGACAAAAGGATTACCTACAGGTCAAGTGTTTGATTTTAACTTGTCTAGAACAATTTCATTTCTATATTCCATAAAGGCAAGAATGGAAGATATACTAGGTACAATGATGAAAAAATCTCCAGAATGGATTTTGCCCTAGTGAATGTTGCCCGCTGGTCTGGTTTCTGGCAAGTTGTCATAATGTAACCTGACTCTTAACTCTCCTGACCTGTGGCTATTGTCATATACTTCCCCAAATCATCCACAAGATGTTGAATGAACTTGGCGTAACTTATTTTTGTTATGCAACCGTGTGAAGAATACAACTTAGTATCATTGACTGGATGGCCCAGAATAACTCTGTGCAGAAATGACTCAGTATCTAGGGAAAACTTTCAGGCTTGCAAAGACATGACATTTTCCTGGAAAGTAACTGTTAAACTCTGACTAATGCATTCCTTTGTTTTCTTCTCCTATTTTTTTAAAGTCTATCCATACGGGCTTTGAAAACTTTGAGTCTTCCTGGGAGCTGAAAACAATGTGAAGACTGTAAAAAATGTCTCAGCAAGTGGGAACTCAGTCTGGACAATGATCTCTATGTGATATTTTGGGAACTCTTGGGGGAAAAGTAGCAATCCAAGGGCACAGAGCCAGACATTTCCTTTTTGCCTAGGCAGTCCGTATTTCCAGTGCATTATGTGTCCTGGAAAGACTGAAACTTGGCCACTAAGAGAGCTGCTTCTGCAAGCACAGTTCTTATGCAGGTTGGATGAGCCACACTGCTGACAGGCTTTGAGTCCTAAGTGTTTCTGGCCCAAAATAGTGCTACTCTTAGCTCTAGGGACTTGAGGAATTATGTCCCTGCTAGAAGCCTGGCAGAATAAAAGCTCCCCTCTCTTCTCCCTCCATTCCAGCTACAAAGCCACCTGATGCCACATCCAGGCATGTACTTGTAGTGAAGTGAAACTAGGCAAAAGTGGACAATAAGTGTAAATAAATCTTAAGAAGTTGCTTTAACAAAGGAAGCTTAAAACAGATGGTGTTTCCCCATCATCCTAACAATTGCAGCTGACTACCCAAAAGAGAAAAAACATCATCCCCAGCCCAGAGCTCACCCAGAATTTACTCCAAGGATGCTAAACATCAGTGAATGTGACAGAGAAAGCTCAAACTTGTGAAAACACTGACACTGTCAATTCTTTGCTTTGTTTCAGGCTACCTCACACTAACCCAGTCTCATACATGAAAGAGCTAGTCAATCAACATATCCTAGGTTCACGTCACAGAAATGCCACAGAACTTACCTAAGAAACTGTTGTAAAGCTTAGCATAAAATAGTATAATCTGAGTATGCTGTAGAATCACAGACACCCCATAGGAAGGCATGCAAGATCCCATTTTGCCAGAAATGGCACCCCAGCAGACTGAGAACTGAGGTGTTCTGGATTCTTTGCCAGGGAGGTGAGCTTGAACAAATTCTTTTCCCTCTGTCTCCATGTTTATATTCCTGAGATAGTTAAGCAAGACTAACACCACAGAGAGGCAGCAAGAATTACTAAGATTTGTAGTGTTCCTTAAGATGTTCAAAAAACAACCACTATTCTACCTTGACTACCAATAACCATCATGAGATAACTACCATATATCATTAGGTAAAGCCAGAGAGCTGCTAAAGACAATGTGTAATGCAATAGATTAGTAGGAATGTTAACTACTTGAGCTAACAAGAGAAACTCTTTTCTCCCTGACACAGCCTCCAGCATGTTTGGGTGCAGTATGTTGTTTTCTCCACAGCAATGGTGATGCTTTAGATCATCATCTGTGCTATAAATGGAATACTGTGATATGCTGAACATTTCTACCTGGAAGACAATTTCCTGGTGCCCAAGTCATTAGCTCTCTTGGAGGACACTGCCACATCTGTAGCAAAAAGATGTAATGTGCTGTTAATTTATGAGGCTACCGTGGTGCTGATATTTTAAACTACTCGGGTGTGAATAGCAAAGGCTGGCTGGTGTTTGAAATCTCTTTGGCAATATTAGCTCACTGCTGATGATATTTGAAATCATCCTGGCACTCTGGGCATCAGAGGCAGATAGAACAGGACTGGCCACTGCAGGAGCTGAGATAATGGTTCCCAAGGCAAATAATTTATTTCTAGTGATAGGAGAGGAGTGCCTGTGAGCAGGAACTTAACAGGGCTGCTGTTTCTCAGATTAGTGCTTTGTACAAATAGTGTTCACATAGGAAACGAAACCATTTACTTCAGATTTATCTTTTAACAATAAATTGGAAGGAAGCAAAACTTACTTCTGCAAGAAAGGCAGAGCTGGACAGTAAAAGGAGGTTTTCAAAGTAGAAAATGAATTCATGTTCTGTGGGTTCTATTTAGGGGACCATTATTGCCATCTAGTGTGACTTCCAGAATAACATAAGCCACAGAACTGTACGCACTCAGTCTACTCTGAGCCCAATAACCTCCACTCAAAGTAGGTCATGGGTTTTGGAAACAGTTGCAGGCTCAGTTCTGGAAGTATACACTGCCTATGGTTTCTCAGACTCCTACGTCATGTTACTAAATTGAGTATCCAAATTCTTGTCATACTTTTGATTTCACCACTTACCCTCTTAATGCTGATAGATCTCTGTCATATGGTAACCTAGAGAAAATCAAAATCCCTGTCCCTATTTAAGAGAAAATTGAGATAATCACATAAATCCCCAACAAAATCAGAGAGTATGGGTAGTACTAAGGAATTAACCTTGCATTGAGGAAACTCTCCTGCCCAGAGACACCACGCATGCTACCAGTGCTGCGTCCAGTAGAAAAACACACCAATTCTAGTAGGCTGATTTCACAACTATGGCTATTAAATTATTAAGCAAGATGCAGGTGAGGCTCAAGGAGAGATTTATTTCAAGTTCAAACCCAGAACTGCATGTCATTCATGTAGGTTGACAATCAATAAACAGAAGAACAAGAAATCAGAAAGTCTCTTAGGTAACACCACACTACCCCAGTGTTCACCCCTTTGGCTGGGAGGAAAAACGGTCCTCTCCTAACTAATCCCAACTCCCCCCTTTCAAAATATAGAATGTAAATGAGTTTGGCTGTAGATAATGATGTTTCCATTATTAGTAATACCCTGAATAGCTTCAGACTCTGCCTGGGAATTTAACTCCTGGGTACTTGGCTTGACGGGATCTCCTTTTAATATCCCCTGCCCATCACTGAGTGTGAAAAGGCCCCAGAGTCCTCTCCAGGGGCACTGACAGACCTGCACGCTTCCTCACAGGCTATTACACACCCAGATTCACCAAGGTGACAATCTGTGGACAATATAGATATAACTTCAAAACATCCATGAAGCTCCTTGATCTGTTTGGAATTGCTACCCTGTAATTCGGAATGCATTTGCTGACACAAAGTGAGGGTTTGGTATGAAACCCTTTTCTTCTGTCCTGTTTCTATGGCTGCCCAGGGATCCTCAGAGGAGAGGCTGAGCCAGAGGCTTCTGGTTTCATTTTTAAGACACAATTTTATGGTGTAAATTAACTGACCAGCACCAGAAGTAGCCTCCTCAGACAGGCCAGAACAAGATACCTGGCCAGAAGAAGATCTGATTATGCTTCACAAAAAATGGCTTCATTTATAATGACCAAGACTTGTAATAGTCTTTGTCAGGGTTACCAACAGGAATAAACCACAGGTCCTTCACTCAGCTACCCAGTCACTGCTGGTTTGTGTATCTTCTAAGCACTGAGGCATAAATCCCTTGGCACTTTCATCACTGGAGAGAAGAGGCATTGCCACAGGGGATGCAGCCTCCTTGTAGCTGCTTATCTCTCTCCATTGACCACACCAGCAAAGAGACTCCCTGCCCAGCACATGAAGGGAATCGTTAGCCACTTTTGAAAAACAAGTCGCAGATTTATTCCATGTAACTGAGTCTAACAGGAAGATAAAGTTCAGGAGGACACAGTTTCAAATAGGACTTACAGCATTATTTTCCTCCAGATTTTTTGTAGTAACATAGTGTCTTCAGAGGAAGTGAAATTTCTTTTAAATACGGATTTTGATGAAAGTGCGTTTTTTAAAATTATAAACATTTAGATAATGGTTTTAATTATTTTCAGATTCTGTTTCTATTTTTTTTTGTTAAATATATGTTAAAACCCACTGCATTTAATATTCATTGAATAGCCTAGGATTTTTAAAACAGAAGGTGAATTATTATATTTAAGTCATCCAGAATGTCTTTTCTCTCACAAAATCTGGTTTGAGGAAAAAACAAACCAACCAACCACAAAACCCCAGAAAACCCCAAAACAACTCAAGCCCTCTGTTCATCCTGGCTTTGGAGCACAGATTTCTGTGGAATTTCCTAAAAGCTGTGGAATTTCCTAAAAGCCAGACAAGGAAGTGCTGCCAAGATCTTTACTGTCTCTTTTGAAAACATATAGTTCATGTAGTTCAATAGATTTTCATCTATTCGATCAGATGACATTGTCATCTAATTAATTCTAGTACAGTTTTGTGTGCCTGCAACAAAGAGTCAGCTGAAGACTGGCTTTTAGTTAATTATAATATAAAGACAACCCAGTTTATTATAATGTTCCTTGGGGTAATAAATCTACAGTGACCTTAACCATGATTTTTTCTGCCAGTTCAAAACCATCATCTTCATTCTCGGTTAACCAGGTGATTTAGCAGTTCTTCAACTGCCCAGCAACTGAGTATTTCATTTATGCCTTCCATTTATTCTTCCAACATAGCTGATCCAGGTAATAAAAGATCATGTTCACAGCCATTATCTCAGGTTAATCTGTCATAATTGTCTACATCTTAAATTAGGAGTATTATGCTGAATTGCATTTAATACAGTAGCTTCACGGTATGCATCAGACAAGCTTAAAAAAAAAAAATGACCTTGAGTGACACACAAGCCAATTTAGATTCCAGTTCACTAAAAATATCTCATTTAGGCAGATGCAGACAATGGTCCTTGTCCTTCTGTGTTACTGTTGGTTTCCACAATACATTGATAATACTTTTTTTTTTTTTTTAAATGTGCTTCCTCACAAAAGGAAGAATACTATAAATGACACAAGCTGTCATCAGAGGAGGAGTTTGCATACAGACACTGGTATTGTGTTTTGTCTTTCACTACTCACCTTCTCTACTTGACCAGTGTCCACTGCTGAAACATGTTTTTTTCCAAAGGATGCTTTTCTTAGGCTTTTTTTTCAGATAGATTGAAGAAATGAAATCCTAACAAAAAAAGAAGGCAAGTGGGTTACTAGGATCAGTTGAAGGGTAAAAAGATCCAGGTCTTTATTCCCACATCATTCCTTTTCAATCACAGATGACACCAGAAACATTGAGCAGCAATGTTACAGACTCACAGAATGGGTAAGGTTGGAAGGGACCTCTGGAGGTCATCTCCTCCAACCCTCTTGCTCAGGCAGGGTCACCTAAAGCAGGCTGCCCAAATCATGTCCAGGCAGGTGTTGAGTACCTCCAGGGAAGAAAACTCCAGAACCTCTCTGGGCAGCCCATGCCAGTGCTCAGTCTCCCTCACAGCAGAAAAGTGTCCCCTGTTGTCCAGAGAGTTTGCCCTGGGTTTCAGTTTGTGCCCACTGCCTCTTGGCCTGTCACTGGCCACCACTGAAAAGAGCCTGGCTCTGTCTTCTTTACACACACCCTTCAGATATTTGTAACCTTCTCTTTTCCAGGCTGGGCAGTCTGAACTCTCTCAGCCTTTATACATGTGAGGTGCTTTAGTCCTTTAATCATGTCAGAGGTCCTTTGCTGGATGCTTCATTACCTCTGTATCTCTCAGTGCTGAATTTTATTTTGTTTTTTTCTGGCCATCAGAGAATGCAAACATAAGAGGAAGCTATGATATCACAGAGCACAAAGAAGTAAAAATTTTAAATAAAGCCATACACACCAAGTTGAAGCAAAGATGTCAGGTGAGACAGTGATCTTTTGTCCTACCCCATTAAGAAACCTCACAGCACAGAAAGCATTTTGCTTTAAGAATGTCCTCCAAGCATCTGCTATGGAGTGACTATTGGAAGGTGACATTTTCCTTTTCTTGTGACTGGTTATGCACCCTGAGAAACGTAAAAATATCACCAAGGTACGCATAAGAGAGGAGTTAATTAGTTTAACTTCCTGATGGGAATATATTAACACTGCACTAAGATGCTCAAACACCCTCTTTATGATTGTCCCTGCCAAAATAGTTGTTGGAAAGCTTTTTTGTAATACAAAAAGTTTTACCCTCCATATGGAGATCCAGATGCTGACTCTGATCTTTGTGTGGCAGAGGTCACTGCAAACACTCAGTCTCCACATCTCAGCAAGCTGCACTTCTGGGACTGTTGTTGGAAGGATCCTGTGGCAGGATCAATATCTATAGACAGCTTTCTCCTAAATTCCTCTAGGAAGCCAGAAGGAATCATTTCCCTCTATCAATATACAACACTTTGAGAGTAAGCAAATATTGTATTTTTTTTTTTATTGGCACTCAGTGCTTTTGTTTTTTAAACTCTTTTGGAGCTAAGTTCAAATGCAATTTGTCCTGCACAGTCATTGCCCAAAGTGGACACTGTAATTAATCATCTATCCTGATGTACTTGTGACTTAAAATGACTTTTAGCTAAACATTCTTACCCTAGCTCTCCCCTTGATTAATCCTGAACCATGTAAGCATGAATTTTATTACTGACTCTCTCCTTCTGTCACCTGGAATGTCACTTTGGAATTTACCCTAATGAAAAAAAGCATAGTATGTTGATATCCCCACTGCTCTAAAAAACGTCAGCTATTTTCCTTTTGAAATAGTCTTTAATAGATTTTTTTGATAGCTGGGATGGCCAGTATATTTCCTTCAGAATAGCTTTCTACAATGACACATAAAATCATTTCTGCTTAAATACTGAATATGGGTGAAGTAGCATTGCATTCTATATAATAAAACCTTAAATCAACTTCCACTTTCTTTATAACTGTCTAGACAAGAAAAATCTTCTTGAAAAACCCCAGTAACCTTAGGATCATCATTTAAGAGGACACTGTCTCCTAGGCTATTTATATTTTTATCTGTATCTGATAGAAATCTGTAGGTAGGACACAGTCTATTTTCTATTTCCCTGCTTTATAAAGCCAAACAAATACATTTAGGAGTTCCTTTCTCTGCAAGAAACGCATTATATAAACAATAAAGAAACTAAGACTTTAAGCAGCACAGGCAGCAGGGTGTTCATTTATATCATTCCATGTTTACAAATAAGAAGTACTGTAAAACCTTCTTTTTTAAGGTTACAAAGAAAAGGTGGCAAATTTCCAGTTATCTCAGCTCAAGCAGCCATCTTCAATGCCAGAGTTTTTCACATTTCTGTAACGGTGTCTTGGCTGATTCAGCCACCTCATTAGTAATTGCTTGCATTAAACATTTATAAAATCTTTGGAAGATATCAAGACAAATGTCTGAAAAAACAAAAGATTTAAAATTCAAAATAAAATAAAACTTAATAAAAAGCCTCCTGTCACTGCACAGCCCCAAGTTCTCATATTATTTTGCTGATTCATTGATAAGATCATATATTAAACAAACATCTTTTTGAAAGGCCTTTCTGGTGCAAAATAAATTAACTTGACACATGAGTCGTTTCCATTTTGCAGCTTTTCTAAAAGATTATATCTTTTTGCCAAAAAAGCAAGCATTTAAAAAGATGGAAGAATATAAAGTAGAAAGAATGACAAAAATGCCTGGTGTGGGGAAGAGACATTCCCTGCTTTCCATCACCTGCTGCTTGCAGGAGATGTGCCTAGAAACCAGGACCTTCAAGCAGACCCACATCTCACCTAGGAAACTGTTTTTTCAAAGTGAGCAGGTCTGTTTTAGTGACCACCACACTGAGTTAGAAGCAGGTTATACCAACCTAGCACTACTTTTTTTTTTATTATTTTCTAAATTTTCTCTTTATTTCACAGGTTCCTTTGAAAATCTTTCCCTTCACTGATTCACAATGAAGGAAGCTATGAGATTGGTTTCTGGTAATCTGGACACTACTTGGTTGTACTTGAAAATCAAACCTGGTGCCATAACTGAAAAGAAAAATCTCAAGAGCAGCCTGTGTTTTCTATTCTGCAGTTACATCCCTTCTACAACTGGCTGTGCTAAGAAAGTTGTCAGAACAATGGTACTGCTGTATCAGTGTAGTTCATTTCCCTGCTGATCCAAAAATGGGTGTAGGGATACAGTATATTAAGTCCCTTGTAAGATCCTAGCAGGATCTTACTGTTTTCATAGTACTGATACAGCTTAAATTCTGCAGCCATGCTCTGGATAACCATCTTCTAGGCTGAAAACTGCTTGATTCAGAATAATTTATATACTTCCACGTATTAGATTTCGAATGAAGGAGACAAATTTATTTAAGTTCTTCAACTTAAAGTATCTGTTATATATCTGATAAGTTTCAATGACTTTAACTTGCAAGAAAGACACTCCCATTGCTCCTAGGCCACCTGGTTCTAGTAACTAGGTAAGCTATCAAACTGCATGTTGTATATCTCTTATCACTGTTGTTCCAAGGACTTTATATGTGCTCTGTTTCTTCCCAAGCACTATTTTATTCTGAGACATTGGTAGAATCAATATATTTTCATACCAGTTCATGTCTTGCTCAGGTAGAGAAACATATTAATCTATAGAGGTGATGCACTTTAATCCGAAGCCTTTATCCTTTCTTATTGATTATCAACCAATTACATGTTATCAACGATTTTCCATTGCCAAAAATTTAAATGGCAAACAGTAGCTGTTGTGACAGCCAACTTAACCATCTAGCACCATCTTGAGGTTAAACCGATCCTGACATTTTCAAAGGAATGGACGCTGCTGCATCAGGAGCTCAAGGGAAGCTCTAGAATAATGCAGATACCTGTTTTTCATGGCACAAACAAACAAAAAAAAGAAAAATAAATTATTCGACGAACATCCTATAGATCTGTTTTCTTTGGCTGCTTGCATAGACTTCAAAGTTGTGTTCCAAGGGAAGAGTGGAATACTACACATTTTTATTTTGTACCTGCATTGGACTGCACTCAGGAGGGGGCTCAGGAAAACTCTAATGAGTTTTACTCTTGTGCACAAGTTCTTCCACAATTATTTTTCATTTTCATTGGGATTAATTCTAATGTTCACTTCTGCACAAAAACATATTTACAACTTATGCCTTATTCTAAATGGTACTGGCTCACCCAGACACAACCATTTTTTAAAACTATTTCTAACTGAAAATATATGTGCTTGACTGGATATGATATTTTGACATTTTGAAACATAATGATAATGTCAGATAAAGCTATTGAGTTACAAGGCTTTTCATTGCTCACCCTATATTTGAAGTTGATCATGACACTACAACACAATTAAATGATGAGTGTGGTACAATTACATCTGGGAATGAAAAAAGGATGAAGGCTGGGATCTTCCCAAGAAAGCCAGGCTACAGTGAGGAAACTGCGCTGAGTTTCTTCAGACAGACTTGCCAACTTTGAGATTTTCTGAAAAAATATATGTAGAAGCCATTTGCATGCATGGTAATGTGGGGGTGAGTTATATGTTGGTCATGTGCTTATTTTTAAATTGTCTGATCATGAGTTCTGTGCTACTGGGCTGAACTACCTAGTAAAACTCATGGGTCTGTCATGAGAATTTGAATAAACACAGCCCCAAATTCAACAGCAGCTCACATGGCAGTATTCATACAAAGAGTCCTTGCTGTGTCCACGGTGTTGTGTTGATTATCATTTAGGAATTGTATCAATTTCAAGAGACAATATTTTCAGGAAAGATATAGAAGCTAAATCAGTTTAATTTTAATCAGGAAATGGGAACATTTAGGACTCTGAAGACTATAATAATATATGATTTCCATAACACTAGGTAGGAGCACTTTATGACCATTGTTATTTCTGCTTCACAATCTACCTGCAAATACAGAGTGGAGAAAAAAAATAATTTAGTTTAATTCATATTATTTTATTCTTAAATTTTCCATGGGATGTTCTGTTTTATAGGAGGGTAACATTTCACTGTACATGGAAGTATCTAATCATGTGTGAATCTTTGTATTCCAAACAACACAACAAACTTCCAAAATTAATTACTGTACTTTCATTTTATACCTCATGGCTCTGTGAAAGTGCCTTTCATCTTGCAGTGACATACACATAAAACTGGAGGGTTGATCTTGCTAAAACACTCAGACTTCCAACGGCTTGGCTTACAGGTTTTAGTATAGTTTAGTGTGAATTGTATCTGGACTACTTCCACATGAAGATACTTGCTTTTTTAAAAATCAATTACAGCCATTGTCAACATCAAGAAACTGATTTAAAATCAGTGTTGATGGTAATTACTGTACACAAATGCAAAGCAAATATAAATGAATTTTTTTTAAAAAGAAAAGGGCAATAATCAATAACTGATATGGATACCCATGAGACAGCCCCTTCTGGGGAACCCAGTCCCTGGAGACAAGGTACCTATTTTTCCAAGACCAGCAAGACAATGGAACAGAACAAAGTCTAATCTTTCCTAGCCTGAGCTGTAGGATGTTCCACCAGGATTTGTGTCAAAGTTCTGAGAAAACTGAGCAGGGTATTACTGTCTCTTAGACCACAGCAAGAGGTACAATCCATAGGGCCAGCAAGGAAGGCTTCCAAAGAAAATGCAACCCTACTTCAGGTCTGGAAGCTTACTGGGAAAGTGACCGAGACACTACTCCTGTGAATGGAAAAATCTGCTTCCTGGTTAGCTATAATTTCAGGATCGAGCCCCTCCCAAGGTGCAGTTAACTATATCTGTGGCTCTTTTAAAGACAGCTTGAGAAACTGAATGGCTTTGAAAGTTCCCCTGTTGATAGGTTTTGTCAAATTATCTGCAGCAGCACTTCAAACTCTCAAGTGACTGTATTAGGGGAAATTCCGTACAGGAAAGTCTCATCCCAAAGCAGCTGTTCAAAACATCATGTAGATGACAACCAAAGGTGCAAACAGACCAGCACGTTCAGAGCCTGCAATTGCCAGAGACTGTTCCTCCACACTGCAATCACAGAGGGACTAAGCAGTAATGTGGGGACAGGGGTAGGACTAAAACTTCAGTTTGAAAGTGTACATCTGGATTTACTCTTAGTCCAGCCTGCAACTTGTGTCTTGAAAGACAGCACTGTACAGGAACCAGATCCATTTCTGGCTCTCCCCTAACCTCCTTTTAACCCCTCCACACCTCCTGGTTCCCTCCCTCTTTTTTTCTATCACATTGATGTAGGCTGAGTATTTTTCAGAGCAGCAGCTCTGAAACCCAGAGAACAGGACCTGGTCTGAATCATACAAATACTTTGACCATTTTGTCATGAAACCCCAGACCTTGAGACTGAAGGAATCCTCACAGTCTGTCTGTGTTTCTTCACCCCAATAATGAATTATAAATTACGGATGAAGGAACTAGGGAGGGAGCAAGCACACAGACCTGAAGACTAGCCCAAACTACAGTGTTACTGTGATTTAAGTGACATTTATTACCTATTGACATTTTTTTTATTATGTCCATGCAAAACATTCTTTCCTAATTGCTTGATTCAGATGTTGAAAAGGAAAATTATTTTTCCTGCTCAAATTGCTCTGGTTCCATCATTGTACATGACATCAAAAACAGCAGCCTGGCTGAGTATTTTAATTCCGAATAACTCCTAATTAGTGCTGTTTTCTTCTGTGGAGAAAACAGTTTTCAAAGCAGAAAAATGTTGTGGGAGATAGCAAAGCTTGGAGCTCCCTGGTCAGCACAGTAAAGTGCCATTTAGCCTTTACTGAGGTCATTGATTTGATGCATATTCTGTTTGCTAAAAGGTAAATGCACTCTTTAACATTGCAGTTTGTCTCTGACGGGGTGAATTAATTTTGCTGAAAGCTTTAGACCACCTATTTTTAGCAAAACAAAAGAAAATGTGTAGGTTAGATCAAGTGGAGGAAGGAAAAGGGCAGTCATTCAAAGGCAGCTACAAGAGTTAGTTACCACTGGAACTTGCTGCCTGTTCTAAAGGCTGGTGGAGTAGTAGTTGAGCTCTTACGCAGAAATAGTTTCTCACTGGATCTGATGGTCACTGGTGGTACCAAGTCAGGTATATCCACACAAAGGCAGGACAGCCTGCAGAAGGCCAGGAGCATGTTCTGACTCAAAGGGATACAGGAGGAAGTTGTTATTCCAGGATTTTTTCACTTCTTTTTTTTTTTTTTTCTGATAGTCAGTGTGTGGCTACACCTGGAGCTGAGACACCAGGTGGGACAAACATCTGCCAGAAGGGAGTTTGGCAAAGTTGCTGTCTTAACAGGTCATTTGCCAAACAGTTCAGGGTTGTCTTGATCATTTGGGTTTTGTTTGTTGGTTGGTTGAGGGTTTTTTAATAATATATCCCTTCAAAACCAGAGGACAGGGGAACGTGTTTAATGATTATCACAACAAATTTCACCCGGTTACTAGTCATGGCAGCAAGGTCAGTCCACCTGCTGCCTGTACAAACCACACTGTTCAGTACCCTGCAAGTTCAACAATACAGTTTAAATATTTGGGTTTTACACAAGGACATCTGAGTGAAATGCAACATACATGTTATACCCTGAATTTCTGATTAGGTGATCTAACTGCCTTTCCCTGCTCTTGAACTCTTTGACTCCTCACGCAGATCAGAGGGGTTCTAACAACTTTTTCCCCTTAATCGCTTAGAGATCTTTGTGGTACTCTGAAGATACAGAAACATACCAGATGCTGCTTGTTGAGTAAATTGGTTACAGCCATGCACATAAAAAAGTAAGAATAAAGAGCTTATTCCCTTGCCATCACACTTCTCAACAAAAATTCCCACTATCCGGAGGTCTGCCCTAGGGTGGGTCACCCTTCTGAAGTGCTCCTGTGACTGTCACATCAGAGGAAGCCAGTCATTTGGAAAGTTCCCCCATCAGCCCACCAACAAAACCTAAGCATCTATCCCCACCACTGTACCATCTACCAACACACAGCCACATCTACAATAGGCTTGTTCTTATTAATAACAGTATCATCATAATTAGCCACACCCTGGTCCAAGGTAGCATCCCTACTGAGGAGAGGCATATGTAGACATTAAATTTAGGTGTGCATTTGGGTGCCTTTCTGGAACTATGTCCTAAAGACTGTTAACAACAATAAACAGCCTGGATCTGATCTGAAGCTCGTTAGAAGTTATTGACTCATTTCATGGCTTTCAGCAGGCGTTAGCTCAGATATTATTGTCATGTGGAGGAGCAAGTGAAAGGTAGGGATTTTACACAGATCTGCATAAATTAATGCTAGTTGTAGGATAACAGCCAGGGAACCCAGACTGTGGGGTTTTGCCACCAGTATCAAAAGGTCCTGCCCCAGCACTGTTCTGGGACTGTGGTCCAGAGCAACTGGGAGAGAAGACAGACCTCTGAGAGAAGTATTTGTTAAAGGCCTCTTCTCCCCTAACACCCTCCCATGAATGACTCTGTTCAGCCCTAACTACCTGATATCTAATTGAATATCTGCAGCTAATGGGTAATTTTTCTTGTTGACATTACACCTTTCCTCACCTCCCCTTATAACCTTCATAAGCTTCAGCTGAAGCCTCCGAGCATGCAAGCGGAGAATCTGACCAGTGTTCCCCTGAATGGAACTCTCATTATCATAGTGCCACGAACAGCAAGTTAATCACATAGCCATTAATATCACTGGAAGTCCCCTGCCAATTAACTTCATGGAAAGAGATGTATCTTGTGCACTAACAAAACGCATCAGGCAAGAATATCAGGCTCTACAGAGAGAAGGCATAAAAAGATGCTTTTCTGCTGCCAACTGTTTTCAAAGCTCAACTTGAAACAAGTGACAAAGCAGTGGTTATTGTACAACAGACTGTGTGGTTGCCATGAAAACCAAAAGTTTCAGGATTCTTAGCTATCATTAGAATCCTCACTGGCACAGTGAATCTTGATAGTTGCAGGGTACAAAACAGGAACCCCAGTGGGATCATCTACCCAATAATTTGAATGTAGATGTGTAGGAGGCCCATAGTTCAAGCAGACTTCATGTATGTGCTAAGGGGAAAATCAAGGAGCCTAAAAAGCTGTAAAAATACACATAATCTGTCCTTCATGGATAAGACTAATATCCTCTGATGATAATTTTTACAATGGGTTATAAATACTGTCTTTTTAAAATGTTGTGGAAAGCAATAAAACAATAAAATCACTCAGGGCAAGCACACCAAATTAATGTGTGATAATCTCTCCCTTGCTGCAGTCAGGCGATTTTATTTTTAAGTTGCATTTTAAATATGTCTACTGTGAAGAATAAAAGCAGTGGGGATGTGATAATACTGCATCAAGTGAGGAAAAAAATCCCTGTCCAAATTTGCACAAACAAAATCTGTTCTTTTCAGATCCAGATGCATTTTTAAATTACAATGTACAGAGAAGGAAAAAAAGTGCTACCATTGGAGCAGTGCTGTCCAGACAGATCCTCAGAAAGGTCTCGGATATCCTTCTGGCAACCCTGAAATCCAGCCCTTTTCTCTACTGGCCTGCAGAGTATGGCACCAACTGTGTTCCCATATGTAAACCATGCTGCTTTGCTATGGAGAGAGGTCAATAAGAGAAACACACATTTATGAGCTTCAAATATTTCTGCTGCATTGGAAGGTGGTGCCATTTCCTGGCTCCAAAGAGGACTGATTTTTAAGGAAGATGTGAATTCTTATTTTCTTCATAAATGAGTGATATTTGTTGTTCATACTGGTTTTGTTTCAGCAAGGTATAATGGCAGAGCTTTAGAGCTTAAATTTCTTAATTCTGAAGGCATTGTAAATAAAACAAAAACCTCTTCGCAAGAGCAAGTTTCGTACCTGGCTTAACCTAAAGAGTTTCATTTCCACTAAAACTGGTAGCATAAAAAGATCAGGTCATATCTAACAGTCTTTGCTGGCCTGTGAATCCAAACAATACATTGCAGCTCTTAGGCTCTGTGCTTCACTGCAGTTTGCTATTGAAAATTTGGCACATCTTCTGTCTGACATATATTAGATATAAGCTACTGTTTCTCATACTCAAGTACAAAAGATATTATGGAAAAATAGAGACTATAAGAAAGATGTTGCATTATAGAACACCTGCAGGGATAGATTCTGCAACCATTTCATAAGAGAAACTAGAGATTTCCAAAATATGTTCCTCAATTTTGATAAAACTGTGTAAAAAATGGAATTACTTTTCTCTGTTGCACTGAAAAATAATAAGAAAGTGATCTTGAATGCTCAGTACGATAACAGATAAAGCATAAGATGGGATATAAATGACACTTTTTACAGACCATAAAACCAGAATAAGTAAAAGATGCTTGTGTTCTTAGCATCAATTTATAGTTTCTACCTGGACAGAAATGTTGCATTAACACACAGAACTACAACATGAAATGTGTACCTTAAGAGGCTGATGCTATTCCAGAAGATAATTTCCTAAATCAAAAAGGTTGCATCCAATGTGCTAGGAAATCTATACTAAACTTTACCTTGAGACATAAAGACTAATTCCTCCTAGAGCAAAAAAATTACAGTAGTTGAGGTAAAACCAAACACCCTACGGCATTTCCTACGTGCAAGAAAAATGAAGTCTAAACCCCACTGCTTTTGAAGAACCAATTCCAGAGAGCCAGAAACAATTACAAAACAGATTGATTGTTGATGTGAATTTAAGAGAAAAGCATGAGTGAGAGGAGGATACAATGCTTTTATTTTTCCAAGTGCTACAAAATAATAACCTAGGACACCTACTAACTTTTAAAGACCCATTGCAGAGATGAAAGAATCCATGCAGTAATAAGAAAAGAATACTTAATAAATTACAGAAGTAGGGCAATTAGCACCTAGAAACCAAGAGGTAGAACTTGTAACTTGCTGTTAGCCAGCATGGATAAGTGCAATAGGAGCTTTTTGAAATATGTAAATCAACAAAAATAGCATTACACCCCTAGATGTCATTAAAACTTAACCCAGTCAAACCAAGTCCAGTTGCTTGCTTTTAAAACTCTTGATTTGTGGTTTCAAGACTTAGAGGGAAAAACACAAAATATCAATATTGTCACCATTATAATTTATTTTTTTTTAATTGCAGATTATTACCACTATTGAGTTGATCTGTCTCTATCCTATGGTATGACCTGCTGCTAGTACATCAGCCTAATGTGTACCCTGCTTTGAAGCAACACAGAATTTATCCTCTGAAACTAGAGGCTGTCAAGGGCTTCGAAAGAGGAGTTGTGAAAATAAAAGCAATCAGTAAAAAACATATTTACCAAGAAATAAAACTCTACGTTCGCCTCCGTGATGTTATTGTTTTCTCTCAGGTAAATTGTTTTATACAAGCAGTGATATTTTTTTATTTCCAATCCTGTAAGCAAACAGCAACTACAAACAAAATTGTCCCCATGGAGAAGAAATCCAAGAACAGGAAATTTAAATGAGATGGGAGATGTGACAGAAAGCAACTCTCAGTGCAGGTTAGGCAATTATGAGATGAAAAACTTAAGTTACAGAAAAGGTATTTCTTTTCCTGTTTAAGCTGGTTAGTGTTTGAGCATTTGGATTACTGAAGTCAATTAGCAGTAATTTAATTACTACCATATATTTTGAGGTGCAGAGCTCTCCCCAGGGAGACACTCACTCCATCTGCAAGGTTTTTTGGAAACTTATAGATGGATGTTGCTATTATCAGTGGTTTCTTCTAGTCATCTAATTCAGGAATAGGAAAATAAGGAAGAACAGATGTAACCTCAACTCCTTCTCAATCTATAAATGTCTGTAGTCTATCAACTTACAACTCGGGTATTCAGATGACAAGCCACCATGTTCTTTCTCACTAAGTTCAGAAGGTGGAAAAAGTATTCACGTCTGGCAGGACATTTATGTGTGCAAGTAGTTCCCTGGGAGACAGGCATGTGAGATTTTGGGTTTCCAGTAGCTTTTAGACCAGCTCAGGCCTAGTGCCAGATCTGGACTGCATATACATATTAAGGTTTTTTTCCCCTATGTAAAGGGCTTTGATTAATACCAGTAAAAGCTGCTTTTAATTAGCCGGTACCTTACCAGCATAAAGAGAAGGGATTTTTGTAAGCACATTTTCCTTCTGCTATTTTGGAAATTCTTCCCTTTTAGTCATTTAAAAAAGAACATGATATCTCTGCAGAAGAACGAAGACAGGTGTGGGAAGGGCTTAAAAAGCAACAACCACATTATCATTCAGCTATTCATGGCATTGGCAGCGAGGGAGAAGTGTCAAACTTGCCAGGCCAGGAAATACTGCACAGTTGCAAGTTTGGCAGCTCTCACTCTCCAGCTAAGCCTTCAAAAGCAAAGGAACAGAAGGTGAAAATACAGCAAAACGTGTGCAACTTATTGAAAAGACACAATTGGCAAGCTCTCCCTCAGGACAATAAGATAGAATACTCAAAACCTGGTATGAAGGGACTTTATCAGCCAGAGTGAGTAGGACCTGAAGAGACACAGCAAATGCAAACAAAAAGCACAACTAGAGGAGCTCCTGTAAGGCCTAAAACACTCCTACAGAGCCCACTCAGGACATATGTTCCCATTCCTGCACCAAATGAACCTCTTGCTTTTCCATTTAAGCTGAAAGCAAACACAAGCAACTTCAGCCAAACTTTTGGCATTCAAATGAGACAGCTAAGTCAGGAACTTAGTCTGCTCTCTGTTCCCCCTGCATTAAAGTACAAATACAGGTGTCTCAAGAGATGATTTACAGCATCAAAGCATCTCACTGCCTTACGCAGAGGAAATCTCATGGATTTTGCTGAGAAATCATTGCAGGCAGTCACAGTTTATTCAGAAAATTTGCACAGTGGGAAAATAAAATGCTGGTGTGAGTCTTGAGTCCAGTATGTCATGCTCACCACTGCAGCTTTGGTGAGAATAAGGTGGAGTTGCACTGAACCTGAACTCTTTTGGCCTCAGTCTGCTCAACCAGACTTCTTATGAGTACATTGACCTGGAATTTCAGAATATTATCTAATACAAATGCCAGTATGGCCTGAATATCAACTTAAGCTTAGCAGCTAAGCACGGCATGTAGCATCCTTGGATTGATAAACAGTCTCTAGACACCGAGTTGCTTGAGGATACCAAATAGCTTTCTCATAAAACTCAAAATACTCTTCTCACAGGCAAAATTCTCTCTTTTCTTGCAGAACACCCTTGTTTGGCACCTACTACAATGAGTGGGAATACTGATGCCTAATTAAAAGCTACACGAACCCTAATGTTTTCAACTCCTACACTTAGAAAACCTTTTTGAAACAAATCTAAAAATACAGAAATAGTATTATGCTTGTGTTATGCTTATCTTATATATTTAACAATGCTTCTGTTAATTTGTTAATTTGCTTTACATCTATCAGAATGAAAATTAGCCCAAGTTCAAGTTTGGATTCAGAATCAATAATGCCAGAAAGCTCTAAAGTCTTTAACACGTTGTATTAGAATTTGCAAGAGATGGGCCTCTGACACAACTCTACCATTTTTTAGTTAAAATATTCTAAAAATAACTGTTCTCACAATATTCCTG
>NW_008592652.1:86548-94402 GCF_000691845.1 Merops nubicus
CTGCTGAGTCTGAAATAAATCTCACAAATACATCCTTTAACCACCTAACTTAAGAAACCACAAGGAACTGAACTCAAACCTTTCAAACCTCACCTAAACATAGTAAAGAACCTCCACTAAAATCCCCTGATTTTGTTCATGTAATTAATAGAAAAGCCCAGATTTTCTGGGTTGACCCAAGAAGAAAGAATACAGCTTGTTGGTTTGATTTTTTTTTTTTTAAGTTATACTGAGTCTTAAGACAGCTTCATTTTACTCTTAAATCAGAACAATTAATTAGAGACTTCAATCACGTTCAGAATTTACCTTTTGATCAGGAAACTCTAGGTAGGATTTTTTCGACCTGGAAAGCAACATTACTTCATGTCACATCTGCTTCTCTCCAGCAGAAGCTGCTTTTCTGCTCAATGTATTCTCTTGCACATCTCTCTGTTCTTTCTCTCCACCTTCAGCACCATTCACCTGGAAGATAATCAATTATTCCCGGAGATTGAGCCTATCACAGTTTACTGCCACCTTATAGTGCAAGGAAAAATAGAAATCACAATTACTTAACTCAAATATTTACTGCTTTACTGATAAGGAGCAGTGGGATAGGCCTTGCAGCCTTTTCACCTATCACCTCCTTACGAAGCAATGTTGGCTTGGCCTGTTATCAGTTAGAATAATTCAAAAAGCAACAACAAAACAATGCACTGATATCGTTACAAATGAAATTTCCTTCTGGACAGGGAAAAGAGAGGCTATTCTAGAAAAGTACTGTAACAGCATTAAAACTGAGGGTGGTATTTATATTAAAAATCTAACTAATGCACACAAGAATAGCTTCCAACCTAAAAGGTTATAAAAGTAGGAAAAAATTAAACAATGCCTTTCCCCATGCTCATGTGACCTTCCATACCACTACGTTTTTTGGCTACAAGGCAAAGACCACTAATCAAACTTCTTCAATATCCTTAGTTCAGCTGAAAGTGAAAGATAAATTAACAGGGAGAACATTTTATACATAACTGATATTTTATGCAAATGCAATAAAGGTTAGCTTTGCCTTCTGATCATCTTCTTTGTTTTTTCATTAGTGTTGCTGAAATAAAATTAATATCTTTTTTTATTGAACTTGTACTGATAGTAAAAGACAAAAAAACAGAATTAGAATGGAGTCATGCAGGAAAAAAAAAATAAATAAATTTCAGCCTTTTCTGTATTGTTTAACAGGACTTTACCACAGGCAGCTGCAAATGCTTCTCTCTTAAAATTATTGTCCTGTAATTGTATGAAAAATCCATTCAACAAGGAGTCACTATAGGTGTTAGTCACAAACTGTGGATAATTGTCAAGAAGATAATTGTCTACTATTGTCAAGAAGAGGGAAAAATCACACATAGGAGATAAGAGGAATAGTCTGTCAAAAAAAGTAAGCCATTTAACACGTGTCAGCTGAATTAAATAGTGTTAAAAGATCCTCTGGGCTCAGTAACCATGTGAAATTTCCAATTTGGACAGAACACATCTGCTGCAAAGGCATCAGAAAATGGAAACGTCCTTTAGGAAGGGCAGGATGGGACATCATGATAAACTCAGTGATGCTGACTGGAAATAAAGAATTTACAGATGAACTAGGATTCTAATGGAAAGCCTTCTGGCTGCCATAGGAATGGGTACTTAATGTGACCATAGAAGTCCCAGTCCCTGAAAGCACAGATGTCTGAAATGAAGGGAAGAAAAACATGCTATAAAGATTCAAACACATGAAAAAAAAAAACAGTAAACAACAGCAAGCCACTTCAACAGTAGAAAAGTTCAACATAGTGACCTGACTCTCGGGACTAAATCTTAAAATGGAACACAAGAGAGAAATTTCACAGCTCCACGGCCATTTTATGACCTGTTTTGCAATTGCAGACATTCTCCATCCTATTCATCCAGAATTGTTTGTAATAAGTTCTTCCTATTTACATTGGAAGGATGTGACTGGCCATTGGAATGGCCTGTGACCAGTTTAGTTACGCTGGAGTAGGATTTAGTAATGAAACTTTAGTAGAACTGAGACTAAAGGGGTTGTGGCTGCTGCAAGTCCCACTTGAGTTTGTAAATTCACACATAAAAGTTACTTTGCATAAAAAAATCTGATTTTTTTTTCAGTACAACACTGATTTCATTTATTTGGCTCATTTAATAGGGAATATTTAAGAACAAATTATTTTTCAGCATGTATCCTGAAGTATTATCTAAATACTACCAAGGTTAGTGGCACATTGGTAATATAAAAAGTCATCTAATATTGCCATTGTTATTTAGCACTACATTCTTAACTTATGTATATAGAAATATTTATTTTATAATGTAGAACTCTATTCTTTCTCAATTTTCACTGTTCTGATGACAAAAACAGGATACATTTCCTGCGAGCAGAAGGATTCAATTCTCATTAGTTTTCGAGTATCATAAAACTATACCAATTATTTCCACCTAAGGGCACCGAAGCTTAATTCTGATACTAAGCAAAGAGCTATTTTAAAATTTCAAGATTTGTTTCTGTGCTGTAGAGGGAATTAATAAAAAAAAATGTGCTAAGAAGCAATATGGGAAATAGCTTATTCTATACTGACAATCTATCTAGTGTAAGCTATTACTGTTTCTCAAGGGGTGAAGATGAATCATTCTTTCTCTGCATTTATTTATATCAACTCATAAACTTGTAATACCTGGTTTAAGGACAAAGTTATGCCAGACTATTTATTTCATTTGGTCCACTGGCCAAGCATGAATGGGGTGTAAATCTTGTTGAAATGCACAGAATCCCAGAGCAGCTGAGGCTGTCAAGCTCCCCTGGAGATTGAGTCCATCTCCTTGAGCAAGCAGAGTCAGCTAAAGTAGGTTGCCCAGGGCCACTCCCAGGCTGGAATGCTCATTAAATAGAAATAGAAATCCAGTGATAAGTCTTTGGGATTTCCAGATCACTTGATCTTTGAAAGAGCAGTTCATCTCTTACAATATGATTCAATGGAAAAACCTTGCAGTGACAGAACTTCTCAATAGGCCTTACTCTGGGGAACTTCAGCACTTGAATATCAAGCTTTACTGATAAATTTAGACTTCTTCTAATTTATTTTTTTTGCTGAAAATTATTTGGTGTAGAAAACAGGACTTTTGGAATTGCAACAGCACAGTTAAAACATGAAAGAAAAGTCTCCCCAAGCATTCAAACACTGTTTGAACAATTTTGGACCATCACTCTGACTTTTTATTTTGCACCACTTTCCAGACCGGGCCTAAATATCTAATTTAAATTTAGATATTGCAGAATCCTTAACTTTAAGTTCCCCTCCCCTCCAACCCTACCTCCCCTTAAACTGTTTGAACCATTCTGGGGGGAGCTGCTGGGGTTATTAAACACTTTATTGAAGTGTTGCATTTACCCTGCAAACGTGAAACTCTCTTCTGAAACAGATAGAACAAAGGAAACAAATCAAGATGACTAATTCCAGCAGTGCTACTTACTCGATCAGAATTTCATTAGCAGTGTCAGCACACTCAGCACGAGCATCAAGAGAGCTGTATACATAATATTGCACTGCATTTATGAAATACAACAGCCCAAATTCTGCTCTCAGTTTTTGTACATCTGAGGCATACCGGATCAAATACGATTTGCACCAGTTTAGCTGATGGCAGGTTTTGGACCTGTATCAGCTGGCTTCAGAATAGCTTTACCTGCCCTTTAAGTAGACTGACAGACTCAGCAGAAAACAGGCACATCATAGCTTCAATGGGAATTGATATGTTCCAGGTCATCCAAGAAATCAGAAAGCTGTGTTTACCCAGTTCTAATGCAAGGACTTGTCTTGGCCTTACACCTTTGATGTTAGAATCACAATTTGGTTTTCCTAGTTTTGGTGGTTTGGGTTTTTTGGTTTATTCTTTTTTTAACTTGTTTTTAAATAATGAGGGAATTGTACAATTTCCCATATTTAAAATGTAAATATCCCATCCTCCCTTATTCCTTCCATCCTAAAAACCACACACATCTCATCTTTTATACAAACAGAGAAGGACAGAAAAGTCATTTGGCATTATAATCACATAAATGTGTCACTAGCTCTGAAGAAGAATGCCTGACTGAAGGCCAAGAATGCCTCTATTTCCCAGGACAATGAGGAGCTTTCCTTTCAACAACTACTTTGAACTCTTTTGAAATGACTGAAATGATTACAGCTCTGGCAACCACTCCAAGATTGCTTGCCATCAGAGTCTGACACCAGCATAATGGCTTTCATGCTCTTACCATGTTTGTGATTACTCACATACAGATGAGATGTTGCTTGGTTAATCACTGAACAGATTGAGCCAAGCCAGTTCCCTGGCACAGCTGAATACAGAAGATGTGGCACAATGTGACACACACACAGGTGTTTGGTGGTCCCCTCTCCTACCATAGAGCTCATGAAATGGTTCAGTTCATCTCTTTCTGATGGTAACAGTCCTTATTTGTATGCACACTCTGTTGTCACAAATGGGAAGGGCACCCTGTGCCATTATGATATAGGTTATAATGTGACTCATTTGCATAACATCACTTACTAGTTGCAAGTTTTGCTAAAGTGGATACTGAGAGAACAGCCCATCTGAACCTCATTCGAAAACTGCATCCACACTCAGGGAAATCAAACCTCTCATTCACCCAGCACTTGAGGTTAGACGTTCGTACTAAAGTATACCCAAAGGGCTGTTGTCAGCCTGCCTGTCAACACTTGAAGTCCTCCCTGTGCTTGCAAACACCTCCTCACATTAGTCCACGGCAAGAGTGAAGGATTTAACGGGGCTGCCTCAGCCAACCGTGTGCTCTGTCACCATAATGCAATCATATCAACTATTTCAAATGTGTATTTACCTTTCTGTTCTGTAGGTTTAGAGGCAGAACTAATAAGCCAGACAGAAATAGTCCTTGAAGGGAAACAGCCTAAGTTACCTATTTCTTTTCTACTGAGAAGTCCAAAGCAAGAGCCAATATTAGTTATCGGAACAGCATTTGACGCACACAGTCTTTTCCTTTTACCTCCAAAACTGGTGATTCCAAAGAAACACAATAGCCTGAAAGAGTGGTAAAGGGTGAATTAGCATGTCTGGACACAGACAACTGTGGGGGACCTGTGAGGGTCAGAATGCAATCTTCAAGTACTCTTTTCTGTCACAAGTGGTCCCTCTGAAGTCATCTGGACTAATTGCTACAGAAGTGAGTAAGAGCAGAGTGGCTTGGTTTTAACTGTGAAAAGGCTCCAAGGAGTAATTCTTTTAAGTGGGTCTTGGACTAGCTTCTCATGCCTTAGGGATAGGAGGCATTTATGGCTTTATTCTTACAAAGTCCTAGAGTCTTCCTCCAGGATGTGATGCCAACTTAACCTCAAATGAAGTTGCTTTAGAGGGTCAAGCTAGTGACCTCTCTGTGCCCAAATCTTATCCTCTGTAAATATGATATGACCATAAGATACGGCTCCTGGGAGCACAGTGAGATTTATGCAGTTAATATAAATGTACTTTGAAATAGTCTATTTGGAAAAAAACACACAGAAGAAGAGCAGCACCAGTAACAATAACACCAAATTTGAGTTTGCGAGGAGTCTGAAAGGCGTCTCTACACGTTTACACTTTAAATAATTCAGAGCACTATAGCAACAGTCCTTGGGTGTAGCACTAGGACATTGCTTTGCTAACAAAATTCCTCTGCAAACATAGGCATTCTAATCCTGTGAAACCTCTCTGGAGTGCTTTGGCAACATTTACCAACTAAACCCATTGCAGCAAAATGATTCTTTTCATTTCTTTGGTCAATCCTTTAGGGAACACAGTTTCAGGGCAGAAGGGATTTTGAAAGGTAAGCTTTACAATTAAAAAGAGAAATGGGTAGATTCTAAAATTAATATGTTTTTGTTTTCCCTTTCTAATTCATGCTTTTAAAGTGAAATTGATATTGAAGTAAGAAAAGTACAGATTAAAGGAGGATGAAAATACATGGAAAATAAATTATCATGAAGTTGTGCCTGATTTATGTGTCTTCTGGTCAGCCAAGAAAAATTTAGTTTATCTGCAGGCCTAATGACTTTTCACTGTATAGTCACATTATACCAGCTTTTAATAGATGGTAACAAGAAACATGACTGGGTTTTTATAGATTTAGGTCAACATGAAAACGCGAGCAAGGCAGAGGTGTTAGCAGAGTTCGAAAGCATTGCAGTAATGATCTGAAAGCCCACAGAGTTCAAAGTGGTAGTGCAGACTTATTTCCTTCACAAGCACTTTATTTTTAAAATTGATTCCTTCTGTCTTTATGGATTTCTTGAATCAAGGACAATGCTTTCATTCTGCAGCCAGGAATAGTCTAGAAAATAAAAGCTGCAGAAATGAATTCGTCTAAAAAACCATGCATGTCAATAAGAAGGACAGAAGTAGCTTCAAAAAGTTGCTGAGTGTAAATATTGTCCTTTGTTTACTCAGCTTTGTAGCCTGTGGAAACTCGGATATGTACTTTAAAGGTCATATTAGTGTGTATCATATGTTTAAGTCTACTGGTATATAGTCCAACTTTCACAGTAAATTCTCTGTGGACATGACTTAGGTGTAGCACATCTAATTTAGTCTTTAGAACAAAGCCCTCCAAAGGTCTATGACTGCGCTTCAGTTTTGTATTCTTAGTAAGAGTTCCTTCATGTTTCACTCCATTCTAGTCCCAGATTTGGCAATAAAGTATTTAGTGTAAGCAACTACTTGAAATGCTATAACCTTTTTAGTGGTTGTTTAAATACGTGACGGCCCAGGACCTGGTGCTTCACTCTCTGAAGCACCACAGCCAGCTTCCCTGACACTTAGGGACACTTCTATCTAAGACTAGGTCTAGAAATACAAGAAGTGTCAGAAGATGTAGACTTGTTTATAGAGTGGGTACAAAGGATCAAAAATTGCAGTGTAACAAGATTGCACGAAAATCATACCTGTCACCAAAGAATTTTGGAAGAAAAGGAACTCTTAAGGATTAATCTAAGGACTCATAGTGGTAAGGATGAATACCAATGCTTATCTAGTGAAGGGCAGCTGCATCTGGCAAACTGCAGTGATACATTTTCAGTATACAAACAAATTGGTGTTTTACTCTCTTCTCCATTGTTCTATTTTGAGCTTTCCACAAGGTATCTAACAGGATAGAAATGAGCTATTATGCACAAAGACTGGTGTAACCTTACTTTTGTTACTGAGAAAAAGAGTAAAGAAAATTCAGAAGTAGAATTAACAAGATGAGTAGGATCCAGTTTACTTGATTTTCACAAATTTACATCTCACCGGACTAAAAAGAAAAAAAATCTAGTGAACTCTGTTTCAGAACTCATAGATAAAAATTCCTATTTCCTGGATTTATTGCCTCAACACAAAATTGCACACATTTTTCCCAGAGCAAATCCTCTCCTAATGCATTGCAGCACTTGGCCATGTTCCTTAACTATAACTGTATAAAGAACCCACCTGAACTCAGTGAAACTTTTGAGCTTCTTCATGTCTTTCTGGATCAAGGCACCTTTTACACTAGAAAATACAGAGCTTTAAAGAGACTATTTAACAATTAACATGACCTTGAAACTGTACCTAAACCTTTATAAACTGGAAGAATGCATTTAGATTTGGTGGTACTTCAGAACTCTCACAGATTCTCAGAACTGTGATATTCTGAAACAAGACACAAGCTGTCTGCCTGCCAAGTTCTGTGATGGGTTTTAGACAGCAGACATCATGTAAGAAAGAGATTTGATGTCACAAGAGCACATTAATGACCTGCTGTTAGCCACAGAGTTGAGGGGATACAGCCCT
>NW_008592653.1:0-2258 GCF_000691845.1 Merops nubicus
TTTGATGCTTTCCACAGGGAAAATACACCATGAAGTCTGAGATGTTTCAGTTGCTCGGATTCAGGACACTTCTTGGCCTTGTGCATAGCCACCAATATCTGAGTTTTCTCACAGTCCTTGATGAGATCAGGTCCAATTTAATACATGTGGTTTCCATTGCTCATCCTGCTTTTCCCTCTTTCCTCTTAAAATCTGAAGCAAAGTATTGGAGCATTCTTGGTTTATCTTTAATCTTGGTGCCACCTATAGTGGCCTCTTTTTCTGTTCTCATTTTATTTATGTAGAGAAAACATTTTGCCATTTTAACTAGTTGCTTTAATTTCTTTTGCAAACCCAGTTTGGCTCGTTCTATTTTCACTTACAACATGGTTCATCAACTTCTGATACGCAGCTTTCTCTAGGATTGTTTCTTTTCCTCTCTATTTGCATCCTCTCTGATCACTCCTTGTATCCTTTGAGAGAGATTTAATTATCCAGGTAGTCTGGAGCTTTTCTCCATGTTTTTTTACCACCTCCTCTTTGTCCAGGTGAGGGGTAACAGCTTCAAACAGAAAGAGAGGAGATTTAGATTTCATATTAGGAAGAAATCCTTCACTGTGAGGGTGGTGAGACACTGGTGCAGGTTGCCCAGGGAAGCTGTGGATGCTCCATCACTGGAGGTGTTCAAGGCCAGGTTGGATGGAGCTTGGAGCAACCTGCTCTAGCAGAAGGTGTCCCTGCCCATAGCAGGGGGTTGGTCTGAATGATCTTTAAGGTCCCTTTCATCTCAAACTGTTCTATGATTCTATGATTGTGCCAAGTTCCCTCCATTTCTGAGAGTATTTCCTCTTGAATCAAAGGTGTCATTTACATTTTTGATAGTTGTATCCTTGCAATTAACTTGACAGATTTAGCCAGGTTTCACTTTCATATTCTCTTCCATCAGGCATCTGGGACTGGAAATGCCTGTGGCAACTGGCCATTGCTTCCTTGGGTGGGATCCTCAGGCAGAGAGGACTGATGCAGCTGGCACTGCACCTCTGCTCTTCCTGCAGAACCACAAGGTGCTTGTTCTCCTTGCAAGGGCTCTTGTGTGTAAGATGCTTTCCTGCTGGCAGAAGCTCTGCTGGCTCCCTGTTCCTATAGCTAATGCAAGCAGAAGTCATGTTGAGACCATCAAGAGTGGTTTGCAGGTGTATGAGGAGCCATTAATTCAATTTATTGGCTGAGGGAGTTGGGGCTGTTCAGCCTGGAGCAGAGGGGGCTCTGGGGGGACCTTAGAGCGACCTGCCAGTGCCTGAGAGGGGCTACAGGAAAGCAGGGGAGGGACTGTTCACAAGGGTTTGGAGGGACAGGACGAGGGGGAATGGCTTTAAGCTAGAAAAGGGCAGATTTAGGTTAGGTGTTAGGAAAAAGTTCTTCAGTATGAGGGTGACAGATCCCTGGAATAGGTTGCCCAGAGAGGTGGTGGAGGCCCCATCCCTGGGGACATTCAAGATCAGGCTGGATGAAGCTCTGAGCAGCTTGATCTAGTTGGAGATGTCCCTGCTTATGGTGGGGGGTTGGACTAGATGACCTCTGGAGGTCCCTTCCAGCCCAGACACTCTGAGATTCTATATTACTGACTAGATCTATGTACTGAAACTTGGATGTCCATCAGAGTGCAGGTAGCTAACACCATAAATCATGTTCTGATTCCTATGCAGAGTATGTCCATCAGAGTGCACGTAGCTAATGCTGTAAATCATGTTCTGATTCCTATGCAGAGCTCAAGCTTAATTAGCATCTGCTTAGGGTCACCAAAACAGCCTGTTTCATAGGTGCCTCACACTCCTGAGCTGTCAGCTGAACAAGCCAGATTCACCTCTGCATACGTCTGGTCCCTGATTTCCCAGTTCCTGCTCTCACTGCTGTGCATAGCAGACCCCTCCTGGGTGCTGAGCCTCTCTCCATCACAGGGTTCAGGGCTGCACAGCAGCCCCAGGGAATGCTCCAGGCTGGGGGAGGAGTGGCTGGAAACTGCCTGGGGGAAAAGGCCCTGGGGGGGTTGGTGGCCAGCTGGCTGAATATGTGCCCAGGTGGCCAAGAAAGCCACCAGCACCCTGGCCTGGATCAAACCTAGTGGGTGCAGGAGTAGGGCAGTGAATGTGTCCCTGGACTGGGCACTGGGGAGGCCACAGCTTGAGCACTGGGGGTCAGGTTTGGGCACCACAGGATCAGAAAGACCTTGAGGGGCTGCAGTGGGTTCAGAGAAGGGCAATGAAGCTGGTGAGGGAGCT
>NW_008592653.1:2293-10867 GCF_000691845.1 Merops nubicus
GGGGAGTGGCAGGACATGACCTGTGGCTGTGGTGACAGGGGACAGAGCTGGAGAGAAAGGAACAGACCCAGCCAGATAAAGCTCAGCAGCACCTTCAGGAGAGACAGACACCCAAAAACCCAACTCCCTTTGACTTTCCTGAGGGATTTATGTCCCCAGGAATGTGCTCACGCTGTCACCAGGGGTAGTGCTGGAAGGGGCTGCCCAGGGAGGTGGTGGAGTCCCCATCCCTGGAGGGGATCAAACAACGAGTAGATGCAGAACTTGAGGCTGTGGTCTGGTGGTTAGGGAGATGTTGGGATGAAGGTTGGACTTGATGATCCTAGAGGTCCTTTCCAACCAGAGTGATCCTTTGATTCTATTCTATTTATTTTTTTCTTCCTTGATGCAGTTGCTCAGCTTTAACTCAGACTGGAATGACTGACTGGTGATCAGATGACTTGGTAGCTGAGCAGCCTGGGAGTGATGGGTGCCAGCAAGCCTGGGCAAGGCTCCTCTGCAAGGTGGGAGCACAATTTACCCACTTGATAAAGGAAAAGGGAGTGGAAAAAGAAAGCAGAATATTCTGTACTAAAACAATATATTGCTTCCACATGGATTGATCAAAATCTGCCACAAAACCTGACTGAGCAAGTGTCCTGGGCCTCTCTTTGGGAGCAGGATGAGCAGCTTGTGACCTCTCTAGGACAAGCCAGACAATTTGTTCTACCCCAGCCCTGTGGCTGGCATATGCCACTTCCCCTGAGTGTGATGGTCTTGAGTTATTTACCTGCCTTAATTGTTTCTGCTGGATGTTTTCATTAATTTCTTCCCCGTGACTTCTTCTCCAGGCAGGCTGGCTGTTTAGCTGGAAATAAAACAGTTATCCCCTGATGAAGTTGGTAACTGCAGGCTTTCCAAAAGCCTAAATGTGGGTTCCTTCTGTATATTAATGATGTGGTGGTTTGTTGCTGCCATGCTAATCTAAAGGTATTATAGGAGTTTGTAAGGACTGGCCGTGTCTTTCAGTGAACCAGCTGGTAAGAGTGATAAAAAAGGGCAAGGTTTTAGGAATGCTGGTCAATTTATTTCAGTTCCAGTCAGTTTAGTTGGTCTAATAAAAAGATACAAATTCTTCCACGCTTGAATTCTCTTGCATGCTGGTCAGTTCTTGGGATTAATGTAAAATGCATACTTTATTAATGTGAATGATCAACGTTACCTGCCTTTCTCTGGTAATATCTATCAACCCAGTGTTTACTCAACCTTTTAAAATGCATTTTTTTTTTGAACTGCTACCTGCTCCTGCCATTCAGCTCATTGCTGAACTCATTTTCTCTGGGGTTAATGAGAACAAATCCTTTGAACTCACTGGTTATTTCTGCCTGATTTGGAGCAGGGCTCACTCAAACTGCCTTTTCAGTGAAATTGGTTATATAAATTATCAAGGGTTAGACTATGAAAAACTTTGATTAAGTTAATTAGAAATTTAGAACTTGGCCTTTGGCCAAAATGTAATTTACTTTCCTTATACCCCATCTGAAATGAAATCTTACTGCAGGTTTTAATCTAAAAATTCACAAGTTTTTCTTAGCTCTTTTTTTCCCCTCACTGTTTATAAAACAACCCAATGAATTAAATGTGTGGAAGTGTTTGAATAAGAATATTAATCATGGACAAATTCTAACATCAGGGTGGGGTTGGTTTCCCCTGGTTTTACAGCTGAGCAATGCCTTTGCCATGTCACCCAAGGTAGGTTACTCAGGGAAGATGCAAACCTCACAACCCTCCAGTGGGTTAGAGGGGAGGGTCCAGTGTCTGTGCTGGTACCAGTGTTGTTTCATGGACCTCCACAGACACCCAAGCATCTGTGCTGCTTAATTATCCCCAGCAAGGCTTTGTCCAGACACGTTCTCTCCCACAAACCAAGCCTGGGCTGGGTTCAGAGGACAGCATGAGCCAAGGACCATCTTTCAGAGGTAATTTAGACGAGCAGCTTGGGCTGCCCCAATCTTCAGATTGTTTCTGGCTTTGGGGTTACCCAAAAAAACCCTGAATTCTCTGACCATCCTTCCTCGGGGTTGCACTTTGGATACTATGACATCTCCATGGAACCAGGATCTGACCACTGCCAGTGTTCATCCTCCTGAGATATTGCAGCTGAGCTGGCAGCACATCCCCACTCTGGGCAGCTGTAGCAGTGCAAGGTGTGGAGAAGTGCACTGTGCCCTGGTTTCCCAAACTTCTTTCAGCAAGGAAATCCATCTTTGCTGCCGTGTCAGACAAATGTTCACCTCTAGAGCAGAGAAGGATTTGCATCTATGCCCATAGAACAGTTTTGGGTCTCTCTCTTTCTCTCCAAATGAAGTTTCTGCCCCTGGGTTTGGCTGCTGTACAAACACAGACAAAACAAGTATTTAAAGGCCATTTTTTTTTCCAGAATTTTGAAAACTAGACCTACCTTGGTGACGACTCTTTGGGATCAATGGTAACTGAGCCAGCTGAGACACTGGGACCATGGGCTGTCCAGCCCAGGGAGGGCTCACAGTCAGGATCTGTAGACTATGGACATCTCCCTGCACCACTGACCCTCCACCCCTCCACTTGCATATCTTTGAGCAGATGATTCTGTGACAGTGCAACGAGGTCTCTTTAACATCTGCAGTGTGTTTTGGTCTCCACAAAGTGCTACCAAAGCAAATGATTTTGTTGGTGCTTCTTTTTAATTGTCACTGGGTCGAATCCAAACTGAGGGACCAGTATTTCTGTTGGGAGGAGAAGGGAGTGGAGTCCCAGGTAGGTACTGCGAAGCCATCTGCCTCCTGTCATGTTTAAACCCCCTTTGGGACAGGAAGGCAATACTCTCACTATTCCTAAATGATTTTATAATCACCCCCAGCCTTCGTTTTATTCTTCTGCCCATTCACTATTTTAATTATGACTTTTTTTTTGTTTTTTCTCTCCCTGGGCAGTAAAACCTCTTGGATTTTGCCTTTTGGTTCAGTTATTTCGGGAACTCATTAAAGGCCTAAGTCACGTGTTCATTATTAGAAAGTGAAAACAACTCCCTAGCTGTGCCATGGGAGAGGCTTCGTGGTGAATTACCGTAGTTAAGTAGTAGCTTAACAGCTTCAGACTCTCCTAACATTAGGCAGGGTTTTTTAGACCTTTAATGCACGGCAGATTATGATGCTTCCTGTACTGAATGGTATGAGGTTATTGTCTGTGGTTGGTGTAATATGGATCCTTGTAGAGGGATAACACACAATCCTGTATGTGCTCTAGAGGAATTAGGTAATATTCTCTGGTTGGTGAGGACAGGGAATGATTTAAATAAAGGGAGAGGGGAAAAAGAGACCCCAAACACAACAAGAAACCAGCAATAAGCAAAGCTCATCCTACTGCTCAGCTACTCCTACAGCTCTCGTCTAGTAGGATTCAGGCTAGAACCAAAGTTGAATCACGATGTGATTCATCCAACTTCAAATTTCCCTGTGGCATCATACCTAGAGAAATCATCTCAACTGAAGAAGCTGGTCCCTCTCATCCCTCTGCTCCCAACAGCTGAGATCATCCAAAGCTCTGGTGCAACTGGGAGTGCTAAAGAGCCCCATAACTGGCCCTGAGAAGCGCTGCAGTCAGTGGTGAGACGGCGGAGACGAGGAATCGATCCCGCGGGGCGCTGCCTCACGGAGCCTGACGGGGAGTTAATGCCTCTGTCCCTGAACGTCACGTTGGATGATAGATGCTGAGGTGGAAGATATCGCTGGTTAGTGACCGAAACAAAAACACCAGAGCAAAACTCTTCACTCACGAGCTTTTACAGCTGTCCTTTCTGTGCTTTGTTCTTCTTCTCGGCACGATGGCAGATTGCATTCTTTTTTATACCAGTTGCTTAGTTAATTGGGCAAAAATGTGTCTGATCTGTAAAGTACTGGGTTGTGAGCTCAGTCAAAAGTTGACAGGAAAAACTCGCCTGAATATCAACTGGCTTTCTCATCTGAAACTTGAACCTTTTGGGATTCACCCATCATTGGCTAGCAGATGGTAACTTCAGGTCACAGAACTAGCTAGAAATAATAAGTCAAAATTTTTTGCAGATGTTTGTTCTTTAATCAGTCGTAGTTAAGATATATTCTGGGTGCACAGACAAGCTCAGAGATATATATTCTAAAATGAGGACAGATGATGTAATGGGAATCCCAGGCAAACGTGTGAACACTCTGCAGGCACAGTAGCAGAGAGCTGCCATCCTCACGTAGGAATAGGAGGAAAGATAATTCATTAAAAAAAAAAAAGAAGAAGAAAAAGCCAAAAACCTTTATTGAAAATTGAGAGGTTGGTAATAAAACAGGCTCAGGTTTGCTCAGTTATTTCCCCTTTTTAGTCTGTGCCTCCTTCAACACAAAATGACTGAGACTGGGTGAGGTTCCTCCTTGCAGCATCTTGCTGCTGGGTACTTCATCCAGCCCCTTTCATTGCTCCTGGCAGTCTCTGGGGCACCTGTTAGGACTGGCTGTGGGGCAGGGGGTTAGTGATAGGGAAAGGGACCCAGAGGCTGCCACCTCCATGCAAACTCCATAAACCCCTTGTCCACACTTTCTCATACTTTTTTTTTGTGGTTGTTTTTGAATTGTGGTTTGGTTTTTCAAATGAGTTTCAAGAAAGAGTCCAATGGCACTTCCCACTCTGGGACCGAGCTGCTGGGTTATGCAGCAGGCAGCAGGTCCCCCAGATAAGAATTCAGCTGTGAACAGGAACCAGGCAATTCTGAGCATCTTATCCTTCCCAGCCTGCTCACTACTCTGCTCCTGTGCAAAAATCCCCCAGCTGCAGCGAGCACTGAGAGGAGATGGATCAAAATCCAGCCACTTGGTTAAGGCACAGACACGGGGCTCTGACAGCACTGGCTGCCCTGTGGTCTGTTCCCCTGGTTACAACTCATCCTTTCTCCCTCTACGTGCTGTTATCTTCTGCATCTTCCTAAACCACAGCATGTAATCCAAATGCAATGCATTATGTAGTGGCACCAGGAATCCTATTTGGTTTGCTTTATTAGGTCCCAGGAAGGCAGTGGCTGCAGAGGACTTGAAACCAAAGCCCTGCTTTGCCTTTATATCTTTGTTATTTATTGAAAAGTGCAAGAAGAAAACCAGAAGAATGACCCCATACCTTCCCTTTCTGATCCCAAGAGCATTAGTGAAGCTGGCAATTAAAAGGGAACTCAACTTTCTACTTCTAGTTGAGCAGGCTTGATAGGTAGTTTTAAAAAAAAAAAAAAAGAAAAAAAGGGCTCCCTATGTGGAGTCTCACATGTCTCTTTGTCATTCTTCACAGGAGAATGCCCATTAAATGTCAGCCCTGTGAATTGCCATGTAAGGAGCTCAGCCTGGCCCTGCTGAGCGATGTGCAGTGTAGTGTGCACAGCATGGACGTGGCACCAGGGATGTGCAGGGCAGGGGGAAGGGGCAGGCTGCCTTTCACAGAGCTGCTCCCTGCACCTCAGGCCTTCCCCACCTATTCACTTAGGGTCAGGTTAGTCAAGGGAAGAATATCTACCAAGTAGGATCAAATAGTTTTGAAGCAAGTTCTGGACACTCTCATTTTTATTTTTTTTTCCCTGTGGTTATTTTCATGGGACAAAAAGGAAGAAGAATTGAGCTATGGAGTGAATATCTCTGACCCCTGAAATACAGCCAGTAGCTGGGTGTGCTAGCAGCAGCTCCTGCCTGAACAAAAACCTGGAAAACTAATAGCTTTGACTCTTTTTGGCCCATCCCACCACTCCTGCCCTGTCTTTTCACTGATTGCAAGCGGGTCCCCTCCCTGCTCACGCAGCAGGATGGGTTTGCAGTCATGCTTGCGCCCAGCAAGACCAGCTCCAGCATGGAGCCCAACTAATAAGCCCCACAGAACTTATTAGCTCAGGTTTGGTGGAGTGTGTCACCTCTAATGAGGGGCTGCTTCACTGCCTGGGGAGCAGTGAACTAATGCACCCATCGGGGGTGGGGGCTCCCAGGTTTCAGACCCTGCTCAGGATGAGGAGAGGGGGATGATTTCTAATGCAGGTCTTTCCTTTGCTATTCAGTCACTTCTCCCTGCTGCTAATGTTGATTTACACCAGTTTTTTGAGCTGCTGGGAAAGTTTTAGAATAGGAGGAAAGCTGAATTTGTATTGCTGTTAAAAAAACACCCAAAGAACAAAAATAAGGGGTGAACAAATTGCTAGGGTAATTGGTGCAAAGCACTTGTGTGGGTGCTGCCTTGGATAGAAAGGGTGATGCAGCTCCAACGTGGCACACGAAAGGGATTCAAACCTACTTAGCTCATTTGTTTTAGGATGATTATATTGGTTTCTTTTTCTAGGGGTGAATCGGGTGGTTGTGATCTTGCCACAAGTTCTAGTATGTCTTTTTCTGGAAGGGTCTCCGAAAAATTATGTGGGGTTGGAGGGAAGCTTGAAGGACTGCAAGTGAAGAGTGTGCATCAAAGCAGGATTGCTCAGCTGGTGGAGATAAGGGTAATGTGATAATGGTCTAAAAGAGCAAACTGGAGAGCAAAACTGGTAGCAGCACATCTCTTCTAACTCCTGCCTATTTGGGGCCTTCTCATTGAAGTTTCCCAAGGAATAAAACCAAGATTCTGGCTTTGTTCATTGGAGCTCAGGAGTGAATGTGGTCCCAGATCCGGAGGAGAACCAGGAAACTGCAGGCTGGTGATGAGGCTCATGTCTGGCAGTGGAGATCTATAGCCACCACGGGCAACTTTGAAGCTGATTGCATATTTTCCCAAGGAAAGTCTCCTGTTCAAACAGAACTTCATCCTGAGCAGTGTGGTGTTAGCCAGGGAGGCTGGACTATGTACTCCTGCTTGCACAAGGCTTTCCAGCACTGGCTGCCCAGCACCATGCCACAAGGAGGTGGTTGTTCTGGGTTCCCTACCAGTCCTGTAGGAGTTTGTGTCAACTTGACAGGCTTCAATAACCTCTGCTGTGCTTTCTTGACACAGCTGGGTTTGCATGAGACTTGCAGGTGTGGGAAGCAAGGCCTATGAAGACAAGTCACTTTCAAGGTGCATGTGGTAGGGTGTGGTGGCTTGTGGAGATCTGGGCTCACGTGAGGGTGGTGATGTGGTTAGGAGCACAATGCCAGTGGTGACACCACTTCTACATCTCCATTAATTCACCCAGGTGCTCAGGCATGGAGATACGTGGCACCTTGCAGACCTACCATGACAACCTTGGGTCATCTGTCACATGAAGTCCAGGCTAGTTTAGGCAATCAAACATCTTATTGTGTGGGTTCCTCTTGAAATCTGGAAGGGGAAGAAGAGGATGAAGAGCAGTGTCCTGTTGCTCTGGACTGAGGCAGTGGTTTTTTCACTTAATAGCCTGATTATCTTACTTTCTTCCCTCTTACTGCACTTGTTTCAATGCCTACAGTGACACACAGTGGTGATGAGTTTCTGCTGTGCCAATGCACTTGCCTTGACACAAGGAGGTTGAAGACACTGTGGATGGTGGAAGTGGTGGCTGCCCAGGTCCCCTGGCAGGAGCACACTGCCCTGGGCTGGATCCACTCGCTGATGTGACTCGGGCTGCAGGCTGCTCATCAGATGGCCAGATAAGGAAGCTCTGGAGCTTTTTACTCTTCCATCCAATATGTTGCCCATTTACTACAGAGTTTTTCTCAATCAGTAGACAACCGTGGGTTTCATAAGCTGATTTGTACTGTAGATGCCGCACCCAAATCCTCTTTATTTTTTGTGACAATGCAATTTTTTTTTTAATCCTTGTGTAACCAGCCACGAAATAGAAGTTAGCTTTTGGCTGGTGCATTTCCCCTGTTCCTTATGCTCCCGTTGTGCTAGAGAGCCCAGCAGGAAAGTGCAGCTCAGTTGCTCCTCAGAAGAACATTTTTCAGTGTCACTGGGTATGTTCACCTTTCATTTCGAGGTGGTGTGTTTGCAGGGGAGGTAGATGACAGTTTTCATCAGGATTACTTCATTCTTCTTTTCCATTGCTGTATTTCCCAAGTATTTTTTGGATATTTTTCCCTTGTTTTGAGAAGGAAAATGGTCAGGTGGTGAGAAGTCTGAGGCTGTCTTCCTACTTGAGCTGTTGCTCCACGCTGGGTAGCTTCAGGCAAGACTCTCTTTCCACATCCCAGCTTCTCCAGCTATTAAAAGATGATAAAGAAACACGCTGATACATTTTGTTTGAAAGGCCTGGAGGTGGGGGGCAAGCTGTAAACAAAGGCATTGACTTGGAAAACGGAGGGAAAAAAAGAAAGTATCTATTTGCCTGGCATCGTCCCTTCGAGCAGCCGCGGTACCTGTGGTGAGACTGGAGCTGGACCCGTGGAGCTGGTGCTGGGGGGGCGGTCAGGGAGGCCCCTGGGCGTGGAGGGAGGTGTCTCTGAGGAGCAGAGCAGATGTGCTGGGTCTCCGTCATCCGGAAAACGCTTCTTGCTGGCAGCACAACACAACCGTGCGGGTCAAGGTCAAATCGCTGGCAGCCCGCATCCCTCCGGAGCCCAGCCAAAGTGGTATGACAACAAACACCCCCCAAAACAAAACACCCAGCACCCTTTTCTC
>NW_008592654.1:0-22675 GCF_000691845.1 Merops nubicus
CCAGAGCCAGGGAGTGTGAGCAGGCTGCCCCTCAGCACCGGCGCTGTGCTAGTGCTGCAGTGGTGGTGCTGCAGGTCTGTGCTCATGAGTTCCACCACAGCTACACTGGATGAAGTCAGGGTCCTCTAATTGAATTCTGCACCTCGTACTCCTGTGTTTTTATTGCCTTCTCTTCAGTTGTAACAGTCACAGATGAAATATGATATTTATTTTGTATTTACTTACAAGAGCCTCATTTCCCTAAGATCTGGGGGGGGGAGGGAGCAGAAAGACAGATAAACCAAATCTGTTTAAATGATTTCAATTCAGAACGATGCTGATGCTTTACACAAACTCCTACCATAAAGTGAAACACTTCAAATGACTGCAGAACGACTGCAGAACAAGCCAGGCAGAGTGTGGCACATCGCCTCGTGCCAGCGCGTGGTGACCGTGCACCCACTGCACCTTAACCTGCCCAGATCCCACAGAGCCTGTGCACCGACAGCCTTTCAGAAACTCTTGACTTTGGTCTGTGTGCTTGGCTCTTCTCCTGGACTTCCACAAATGCACTCTAGTTAAACTGCACACACACCCGTGTGGTGAAACAGCCACAGGGTGCCAGGACGTTTTACGCTGCTTGGCTCACACCACCTCAACACTTTTCTTTGAATAGTCTTAAACCCTGCTGGTGTTTCAGAGGAGGGGTTTGTGGTGAGGACCAGACTTGGGTGAAGAGCAAGACATGGCAGCAGCAGTGCCTGGCCTGCAGATCTGCTCACAGAGAACCCAGTTTCCTTTACATTGGTATGTAATTAGATCAGTAATCACTGTGAGGGACACATGAATTTTATCCCTAAGCACAGAATGGTTTTATAAAAGGTACTCAGGTCTAAAGGTACCAAGGTGGTGGCAGGCATGACACTATGCAGTTTAGGACCAAAAATAAGTGGGGGAAAAAACTGGGAAATGGACAGATACGTTTTCAAATCTAGAATACTGTACTCACAGCAATTGAGTAATTGTAATGGACAAAATATTCATAGACTCAGAGTTGCTTGGGTTGGAAAGGACCTTAAAGATCATCTGGTTCCATCTAGTTCATCTAGTAGTGAAGAACTTCTTCCTAAATTCTAACCTAACTCTCCCCTCTTCCAGTTTGGAGCCATTGCCCCTTTTCCTATCACTACAAACCCTTGTCAAAAGTCCCTCCACAGATTTCGTGCAGATACTGGAAGGCCACAATAAGGTCTCCCTGGAGCCTTCTCTTCTCCCGGCTGCACAACCCCAACTCCCTCAGCCTGTCCTTGTAGGAGAGGTGCTCCAGCCCTCAGATCACCATCATGGCCTCCTCTGGACAGTCCATCTTTTCAGTTTCTGTCCTCTCTTTTTTTTTCCCCAGGCAGATAGGCATTTTCCTTTAACTAGAGCTGAAAGAGGCATTTGCTTGATCTCCTGTTGCTGAGTAACAGGAACATGACTTTCACCTCTGGCTGCTGTATCACACATTTAGTAGCCCAGGAGACAGTGATCCTAATGGTACCTGTGGCTGCAACCTGTAGTGACACCAGAGCCAAAGAACATGGTTCAGTGGCACAGAACTGCATCCTGAGCTATCAAAGACCTTAAAAAGCAGTTTGTGGTCAGGTTCCTAAATCTGCCATCAACCCATTTTTGGAAGTGCTTACCCAAAACCCCAGCGTGGCAGCAGGGCCCTTGGGATTACCTGAACTGGTAAGTCCAAACAACTGAAGAAGACATTTCAACGATGTTTGTTTTTCCATTTATCTAAAATAAGAAGCCACTTTTGTGGAAAAAGATCAGTCTTAAAACCACACTACTGTGAGGGTGTACTTTGTGCATTTTCTCAGTGCTGGCTGTGTACACATCATGGCAACACCCTGAGAGCCCAGCCCTCGTCTGAGATGCAAGCACAGATCACCAGAGCCTGGGGAGGGGGAGGCCAAGGGTGGGTTCCCAATCATGTTGGCCAAGTCTGAGGAGCAAGAGTAGGTAGGACAATAGGCCATCTGGTAAGAAAACATTCATTTCAGGAGCTAGTGGGTAATTTCAGCTCTAGTGGCAAATGTTGACATACTAACTCAGTTGCCTTGTGGGGGCACTTTCGTAAGAGCCAAGTGAGAGTCCTACCTCCACATTCCACTTCTCACAGTCCCAGAAACCTGGGACTCTAGCACCTGGTTGTAGGCTCAGGCCCTTCCCTCAGTGCTTTCCAAGTAAAGCTACAAAAAAATTGTGGTTTTATTCTGCCAGGTTGAATGCTTTTAAAAACTTGAAACGATTCTGTGAAGCCAAATGATTTCCCAGGCAAGCCACCTTAGCTATACTTCATGTTAATAAATTCCCAAGGTTTTACACCAAGAAAAATTACTGCGGTAGATCTGAAATATTTTATAGGCACTCACTTCATCCTTCTCAGTGCAAAAGCTTAGCTCCAAACGGGCTTACAATAAACCTGCCAATTGTATCTTACTAGTGTTGCCCATGACTGTGCCTCTGCAACCACGCCGCTGTGCAAAACTCAATCAGCTAATGGAAGGAGAATGCTGTGGAACAAACCCACGTCCAGAACTGTCCCTGCTGCACCTCAGTGAGGGTGAAGGCAGAGCAGAGATGATGTGACACACTCAGCATGGTCTGACACAAGCACACAGAAGAGTCCTCACCTCTGGGCACGTCAAGGCGTGCAGTGGCAGCCACAACCACTACCCACCCAGCCATGCCTTTATCCTAATTACTCAAAAGTGGGAGCATAAATCCAAAACAATCCCAGCGTTTTAGGAAAAATATTTTTAATTTTATTAAATAAGGGTAGCTGCCTTGTGGTTTTTCTTCCTTATTCACAGAATTATCGAATCATAGAATGTTTTGAGTTGGGAAGGACCTTTAAAGGTCACCTAGTCCAACCCTCCTGCAGTAAGCAGGGACATCTCCAACTTAATTCCATCAAGAACAATTTAAAAAATAAAACCTTCAAGGTTAAATAAAGGTATATTCTATGTAACACACAAGGACTATGAAAACTGCTCCTAACAAGATGATCAGACAACAAAGAAGTATACTAAATGGGAGAGAAAAAGATAGAGACTGTTAACATAAAAAGAGGAGATGTGTTGCAAAGCTTGCATCAATTTCAGTGTTAATTATTCGTGTGAGTGATGGTAATGCAGAGGTGGAACAGCAGGTGCCTCAGTTGTCTGTGGTCCTGTGGTGCCATCTCCTGTCCAACACCTGCACATGCCGACCACAAAGCCTGAAACCTTCTGCCCTTTTAGACCCATCCTCTGATGTCGCTGTGCATGTGTATCACACACACCATTTTAAGTACCTGAATATGTTCCATTTGTTTGTTTGTTTGTTTTTTAAGAAGGGAAACTGGGAGAATTCAAGAACCGTTTTCTGTAAGCAAACACGTTATTCTCCTCATTTACTGATGTGGAAAAGGAAAATAGGCATGGAAGAGAAAAAGGAGGAACGTTGAACTGTGTTACATAACAACAGTTACTCCTTCTCTTGTCACTCAAAATTCTATTCTATGCTACTCTATGCTAACTGAATTTCTGCAGTCCTAAAAGCAGTTGCCAGGTTGGCCAACCCAAGACCTGTGTACACAGAAAGCAGCTCGCACAGTTTCATCAAGAGAAGTGGAGCCCAGGGAGCCACTATCCACCAGGAATGTTCTCAGGGCTCCAGGAAGCTTCCATACAATGGTTTGTGTTGGAAGGGACATTAAAGATCATCTAGTTCCTAAACCCCTGTCTTCAGAAAAAACAGTCTCTGTGTTCAGATTCTGTGTTCAGATCTGACCCTGACTGTTCATTGCAGGAAGCTGCATTTTTCTCACAGAACGTGGTGATGCTCTTGCTTTGAGCATGGTGAGAGTACCCTCCAGGCTGAATATTGCTACACAACAGACTCATTTCTGGAACAGTTGTGCTGGTGTCATCAGCTGCCAAAGCAGGAAATTAGTGACCCACGCTGGTTTGATCTATATGCACAAAAAGCACAATTTTACAGAAGGTCTGTGAAAAATTCTTTAAGCATTAGGAAATATTGTTAATCCTACCAAGTAATCAGAATCCCAGACTGGTTGGGTGGGAAGGGATCTTTAAAGAACATTCAGTCCAACCCCTGCAGGGACAGGGACATCCCCAGCTAGAGCAGGGTGCTCAGAGCCCCGGCCAACCTCCCCTGGGATGGTGCCAGGGATGGGGCAGCGACCACCTCTCTGGGCAGCCTGGGCCAGGGGCTCACCACCCTCAGCAGCAAACATTTCTTCCGTTGTTTTAGTCTGAATCTCTCTCATTTAGCTCCCTCTCTGGGCTTATTTTTGCACTTCCAAGGTTAGAAGTAGTGTTCAGCAATCATGAAACTGCAATGAAAGATTTCTTCACAGCAAGAGAAATCCTCTCACGGCATTTGAAGTTCCTCCAGGGAGCATCTCTAACTGCCTTAATTTTTGGAGAATTTTGTTTTAATTTTTGTTATTTCAGGGCAAAAACTTTTGAGGCCTTTTATATACACTCAGGCAGAACGAGCAGAGAGGTCCCCTCCCTTCATACACCAGCGTTTACAAATTCCTGGAGGAGCCAGGACATCCAGCCGACTTCCCGCTCGCTTTGGCAGAGGCGACATCGCCCGTCGGGGGCGTGCAGTGGAACAAACCCAGAATTCAGCACAGGCACTTCTGCCTCAACGCCTCCAAGGAGCTGATCACTGGAGCCACCACAGACTGTCAATAGCAGTTTGGAGGATCTGGCAACTCCCACACTGCGCCTGGGGCTGCAGCTCTGCTCACAGGAGCCACGGTCCACACACAGGCCTGAGACAGGGCCTGCGAAGCCACTGCCAGAATGGTGCCATTTAAAGTCCTGCTTTTCTCTTTGAAAGTTCTAAATATAACTATATGGGCTATAAAGAAAACAAATCAAAGGGTATCATTAATGGATTGATTTTTCTAGCATCCAACCTCCCTATTTTCTGTTACATACCCTATCTGTCAGTGAAAATCTAAACCTCTCATCTTCTTCCTTCATCGGCATCACTTGCTGTGCCACTCCTGAAGCATTTCTGTAGTGCTGAAAATGTTAATTTAGATCAAACATTTAAAGCCATAATTCAAGAGGTGAATGTTACTACTCTTTCTCACATGCTTAGCCATTCAACCATAGACATTACTTATTAGGCACATCCTGTTAGTTCCTAACAGAAAGTAACAAAACCCCAGGGGCCTCTTCATGAAACATTACCAAAGGAAGGTGAGAAGTGTGAAGACCCACCTCGATCTACCAGTCATGGATACAATGACACAAATTAGGACCAACATTGTTTTATTACTTGGGTCTTGTTTGTACTAAGTGATTTCTCAACAGGAGTCCAAATGTATGCAGAGAGTGGGAAAATATGCAGGGATATAAACAAGTGCTTTTAGCAAAATTTGTTCAGTACATACACTTTCTACACCTTAGATAGACCACATTTTTATGTCATATGCAGAGTTTGCCCTCTAGCTGTAGCCTCTGTCAGCAATGATCACGTTCATTTTAAGCTTACATGGAATGCAAGATATGAATGAAGTGAAATGGATTTATTTTCTGTTCAGTTGGAATGGGAATTCATGGAGTCCATGGCCAAGTTGGTAAGAAGCTTGGTAAGTCCCTGTTCTTGTTGCCTTGGAGCACCATATTTTGTAAAGAAAAGCATTCTTTGTGTTTCTACTTGTAGTGGAACACTTGAAATTACTTCTTTCCTTAGAAATCTATTAAGCAGCTACACAACAACCTTTAAAAGACAATGACATTGCAATACTTACTTTTTCCTTTGTTCAGATAAAGTTCGTTCCTCTTTCAGCTCCTTTCCTGGAACTGATCTGCACTTCTCAGCTTGCTCTGCCTGAATTGTCCTATCATAGGATAGAAACTCATTAGATTTATTTCTCTGTGGGCATCCTTCTTTTAGAACAGACATTTTGATATTGTTTCTTAAATACTATGTAGAAAACTAAGCATATTTAATGATGCTGACAGATACACACTCAAAATGCAGGTTTTTATCTACTAGTGATCCTGCAGATATGAGCAGTCTGTTTTATTTCAATATAACCATTAAAATATTTAAAATAAAAAAAAAGTTTAAGTAATTCACCAAATCAATTACTTCACAAAAATTACTGCCAGCCCAATGTTGGGTTATGAGGAAAAAAAGTTAGCATAAGCCATGAATTCTGCAATATTTATTTCTATGCTGTTGGTACTACAAAAGAAAAAAATTCTAAAACATTAGAGTATCAATATCAAACAGTACAGAAAGTATGTCTGCTAGGAGTGACATCAGAGAGGGAGGCAAACATGAAAGTGAGGAGTGAAAGACAAAGGGCAAGAAAGAAAATTCACAGCAAGTATAAAAACCCCCTTCCTAATTTTGTTTGAAATATGAAAACTGATCAAATGGTCAATATTTTAAAAAAATTGTCAGCTCTAGTTCTTTAGAAATTAGTGCAGAGAAAGTTTTAAAGTCACAATAAAAATGTTCATGAATATTGGGGGAAAAGATATTTGATATCATGGTAAACACAGACAAAAAAAGTAACATCAAGAACACTTGCAGTGTGTTTCCTCTGTCCTTTACACCAAAAGGTACTTGCTTCCTGTTTTCAGAAAGGATTCACCAACACATCCCCCAAACAGGGTTTGCATTAGTTGCATATTGTGAAATATGACAAATAAAGCACTTTTTAAATGCTTTGTATGCAAATATAAAGGCATTTAATGTATTATTTTTTATTTATAAATACTTGTTTATCATATTGTATACACAAGAAATTAAAAATTAAGTTACCAGCACTTAACAAAGGATACTACAGTCCTTTGTTATTCTGTATCATAAAATACCATTTGTTTTCAGTACAAGGAATTTGGACATTCAAAGGTACAAAAAGCAAAATGGAATTAAAAAAGGGAATTAAATGAGAATAATGTAAAAATTTATTTAAAAAATATTTGGAGCAAAAATACTGAAAATAGTAGTTGTTTGTATTCTGTATACTTATGTAAAAAATACAATTTCCTCACCGAATACATGTTTGACACTGAGTATAACGATGCATGTTCCACAGCTCTTATGTTTCTGAGGAGACACAGAGTGTTTCCCAGCAGCTGCCAGCTCCCTGTCACACAGCCCTGCCTGGAGCTCAGTCACCTGCAGGGATGAGCTGGCTCCAAGCAGAGCTGCTGGTGCTTCCTGCCCCTTCTCCTGCCTGGCTAAAACCAGGGGTTCCACCCACACGTTCGTCAGCACAAGATCCTTCTTCTTCAGCTTTTATAATTTCTTCTTTCAGCTTCTGCAGTCTTAGCTTTACCTCTTCCTTAGGCCACTCCTCTGACAAACCCAGGCTGGACTGCGACAGCTCACTCAAGGTTAGCTTCTCAACAGGAGGCGTTCCTGCTGGAGCTAAAGGCAGATCCCTGTAATCCCATGGGTCAACTGAACATTGGGTTTTAAGAAAAAACAGCTTTTAGATAGCCTCTGTCAGTCCAACAAGTGGGATTCATTTGCCTTCTTTTAATACATATTTTATTCTCAAAGTTTTTTCACAAGTTTAAAGCACTGTGCTCTGGAAGAAACCAACATGTTGGTCTGTTGATGCACGTGAGCAGAACAGGGGCTTCCTACTGGTTGAGAGCTGAGGTAGCTCATAATGGGGTAAACTCTTCACTCAGCTTTTTATCGATTCCACTATACAGAGGCTGATTCAATTTATCACCATTTTTGTCAGATGCTTAATACCACAGACTTACAGAGAGTTTAAGAGCCACGTGTCCTTGACACCCTGCAGAAATCAGGCCTGGACTGCAGCCTCCAGAGTCCTGCTCACTGAGGGGCCCTTGCTGCCCCCACCATGGGCATGGCTCAGCACCACCATGGAGGCCCTGCCTCCCTCAGCACCCACCCAGCTGAACGTGTGGCTGAACACAGAGCCTGCCACACACCTCAGCAAGGCTTAAACCAAACGTGGGGTGTACAAACAACAGTGAGCTCTGGACCCAAGTAGGACATGAAAATCCAGCCGTGGTTGGACTCTCCACTTTGGGGAAAGAAGTAAGGGTGGAAACCAAGACTCACCTAACACGTCTACGTACACAGACTGAGTTAAGGCTGTATAGAGCCCCAGCTTCTTCTCTCACTTCGTTTTTCTGCAGCATTTCTAGCCTGCCAATGTAGAGTTGGGTATAATTAAGTGTTACATGAACTGCATATGACTGAATTAGAGTTCTCTGCATGATGAACAACAGTTAAAAATATCTTCTGTGTATTAGTGGAAGTAAAAAGGCAAAGCAAACAGATACAATAATCATTAACATACTACAAGTGCCCAAATGCAAGCTGTGAGTCAAAACAGGAAAGATCTTTTAACATAATTAATTTAAATATGTAATGCCATTGCAATGACAAACAGCAAAGCACTTGTGGAAGCTCTGGCACACCTTGCCTCTCATCCCAGCTGGCACCTCAGCTTAAACAAACGCTGCATTAGCTCAGCTTACACCTTTGCAGGTGTTAAACCTCACACACAACTGAACTTCCACGGTTACCTCACAGTGATTATCTCCAGGGTATGCCTACACGGCACTCCAGAGCGTGACTTACACACAGGCACATGAACCACAGGCATGGCAGGTGATTGGGGTACCCACAGGCTCAGCAACAGCTGACCACCACTGAATTCATCCACTTTTTCGGGTAGGTCTGTCCCCGAGACCCTCTGCTACTCAAACAGTAACAGCATCAGCTAAACACATCACAGGTCACCTTGGAGAGAGCATAAGCTACACAAAGGTTTGGTTCTGTATAAACATGAGACTCAGGAGGTTCCCTGAATCCTAGAGGAGAAACATGCTGGATTTCATCTCCCTCCTCTCACATTTTAGAGAAAAAGCACTATTCCAAGGCACGTTCTGTTGTGCTCTCTGCATGCAGTATGTATATACTACTTCTTACACACTGCTCTCATCCAACAGGAACAGATGGGCCATGTGGGAGGGAGCAAAAAAACTCCTGCATATTACAGAAGGTTCCCAAACTTCAAGTGCATGCCCACAGACTCTAAATATTAAAGTCCAAGGGATTCTTTTTCTTTAAATATACCACTATTTAAGCTAACATTAAACATGATAACATAGTTAAGTTACTACACTGTTCCAGAGTATAATTTAGAGTTGTTCTGTCATTCTAATCTATTGTGTTTGAATTCAGTAGAACAGAATACAATCCTATGTTCCCATGCAGACAAAAAGCAGCAGAACAAATGCTTTTGATTTGCTATTTTGAAGAATACTCACCAAGTCCTCAATTTTTTCAATACTGTGTACCACCAAAGGGAGTTAAAAAGCAAAATTAACAAGCTAGAGTGTTTGAAATGTATCATGTGTTCATTTTGAAACTAAGGGTATAACAAACGGGTAAGGGAACTTGGGAAAAGAACTGTAATAGTGCACTTCACAGAACAAACACCACACTACTGTCAGACACTACTCTCATTTCCAAACAAAACTCTCCCTTCGCTTCCCACCTTGAAGAGCCATCAGCTGTAATTAATTCTAGATTGCTACTGCTGAGTATAGAGAGTGGTCTCTGAAACATCGCAGTGGTTCACCTCACACAGACAGACAAAAAGGCAAAAAGCAGACAGCCCACTTTCACAGTCTGCACCTCTTTAAGGTCAGACCCCAGGGGACCTGTTGGCTCGTGCCCTGCTCCCGACGTGGCGCTGGCGTCGGTACATCGCTACGCTGAGCCCCACGGCCCCAGCAGACACCCTCCTCTCTTCAGGGGAGTCACTCTTCAGCCTAGCAGAAAAGAGACAGGCTGCTGTTACTAACCTCAGTTTTTTAGTGTAGGCAGCAATCACAAAAGCTCAATGATAAATTCATTTCCTAACTGTAAAGGGTTAGGGTTAGAGCTCCTCTGGGTAGGTGCAGGAGGAGCGAGGACTCTGCTGCACAGTTCTGCTCCAGTGCTGCCCGACTGGCTTCCTACAACTCCCCTGGAATGCTCGAGAGAGCCTAGTTCTGCTGGACTGAAGCACTCCCATGTACTTCAACCATGATCAGGATTTGCTACCAAAACATTCTGAGAGTCTATAAAAGGCATCACTTTGAATATCCAACAGCCACATTAGTTCTCATTGCAAGTGAATGGTCCATGTTTGGCATTTGATTCCCACTCCCAAGTGTTCTTCCTATTTCGATTCTCCATGTTATGCTGGTGTTGATGGAAATTCCCAGTGAACCCCAGCAGTGGTCTTAGGCCTGTGTGCACAAAACAAACATCAGCCTCAGCTATAGTAAGCACAAAGGAAACCAAGAGCTGCTCTCCCTCTCATTTCAGTACTCTGTGAATGCACATAGCACAACGTGCAGGAAACAAGACAGATTCTGCAGAAGGTACAGCAGAAAGTCAGTTCAATGACTAGTGCATGGTCCTAAATTAAAATCATAATATTAACAAAAAAATACCTCAAAACACTCATTGAAGCTCACCCACTTCCAGGGCCTGCTGACAACCTTCCTCAGAGAAGATGTCTCAGACTTTGTTCTTACTGTTTAGCAATGGCCTGTTCTGACTCCTGCAGCAATCCTGTGGCACACAGACCTTTGGGGTTCTAGCCCTTCCATTCTGACTACACTATGTATCAAGTCCTACCAACTCATACTGGACTTCTGAAACAGTAGAAGATGTTTAAAAGAGCAATCTTACATCTTAAAAGGTCTATTTTAATGTATCAGTGGTTTCCCTCCTAGAAGACTAAATTCTTCCACTAATTCTGATATGACGTGGCTTGAGGCAGGTACCAGGAACACTTGGTGCTGGCAGGAGCTGGGCTTGCTTCCTAGAGCACCTCTTCCAGTTAACATTGTCCTTGACCTGCAATAGTTCTCATCCAGCACCATCCTTTCGTGAGGAGGGATCAAGATCTGTGTGAAACTCACAGAATTTGTGGTCTGAAACAAGCCTCCATTTAGGTCTTCTGAGGAAAGAATTTAACTTGCCAACTCACTGAGCTATTTAACTTCCCTAACACGTCATGGGAATCTGTCTGCAGAGTGCACAGATGTTCTGCTGCAAGTGTGACAGCCAAGCTGGGAGGAGAATACAGGTGGTACCTTGGTCTGGAACCTCACTTGAGATCTGGCTGACTTAAAATGCTAAGTAAGCAGATTTTTACATATTATGTATGCTAAAATAAATGCCCATTAGTATGGAAAAAATGATACAATAAGTACTAGTAACATAGATAAAGCTTGTCCATACAGAAAAATGCACCACTCACTCTCAATTCACACTAAAATGTGGTGAAATATGAAGGTAAATAGTGGTAATTAAGCCAACTACTGGGATATAATTTGTCTCAAAACAAGAATTATAAACGAGGTCTTAAAACATGAAGACAATAATCACGTGAAGCTCTGGAAATGCACAGAGTTCCCTTTAATGACACCATACATGGAAGTGAGATTAATTAAAAAAATATAGTCATTATCTTTACATCAATATTTTGACTTCATTTTCAGGACCACTGTATTTTGAGTTGGCAGTTTTGTGTTTCACCATATTGTTTAGCATTTCGAGTGGCTCGTTCAGACTCTGAATTTACTGTGTTCCCTTTAATGGTACCACATTTTAACAGCCCTAGTTCCAGTCTCATACTAATGGTATCCACAGTAATTAGCCTTCATTACAGGAAAGCTTAAGTGTGAGGAGAGGTCTTCTGTGGGAATCTGCCCAGTATTTCTATTATTAATGACTTCTGGAATCTACCAGACCATAAATAATGCAAATTATGTTGCATCTTTTTCTTCCTGCTGACAACTTCTTAATTTTACCCTCCTAATGTAAATTTATAACTTCAGTGCTGAGGGAGATAAAGAGAGAGTGTGATAGAGCTGGTTGTGCCCTGTCTGAAGGGTGTGAGGCAGAAGGAGTTTCCTGCACACGCCTTCCCATGCCCTGTGCCAGGGCTGAGGGCTGGGCAGAGCGGGGACAGGCACCACGGGCTGGTGCTGAGCACCCTGGCACTGGCAGTGGGCAGGGGCACGGGACCACCCTTCAGGCCATGGGGAGCAGGAGGTGCTGCTCCTCCTCCCCACCTTCTCCCCCACGCCTCTGAGCAGGCTCCAGAGGCAAGGCCCTGACAGGGCGCTCTGGGTCTGACCCCCACGGGGGCTGTCACCTCCTCAGTGTCCCCAGCAGAGAGTGCCTGAGGCAGACTATGTCCTGCAAGAGAAGTCTTGACACAAGTCTTGAAGCAGGAAAAGTCTGGGGAGGAGCAGCTGAGGGGCCTGGGGGTGCTGAGCCTGGAGCAAAGGAGGCTCAGGGGAGACCGTCTGGCTCTGCACAGCTCCTGCCAGGAGCCTGGAGCCAGGGGGGGGTCAGGCTCTGCTCCCAAGGGACAAGGGACAGGACAAGAAGAAATGGCCTCAAGTTGCCCCAGGGGAGGTTGAGGTTGGAGCCGAGGAACAATTTCTTCCCCCCAGGGACTGTCCAGGGCTGTGCCAGGCTGCCCGGGGCAGTGGTGGAGTCCCCACCCCTGGAGGGGTTTCCAAGCCGTGGAGATGTGGGGTGAGGGACACGGGGCAGTGGGGACCTGGCAGTGCTGGGGAAACTTTAGTTGCAATGATCTTAAAGCTCTTTTCCAGCTTAAGTGATTCTATGATTCTCCACTGACCTATGTGTAATTTTATTGGCCTCACCTTTTTCTCTGGAAACCAGGTACTATATTTCCATTTTCCTTCCACAGTCTTCTTGTAACTGTGTCCTCTTTCATTTCCCTAGTATTTCAATTTCTCCTCAATAAAACGCCACCTCCCTTCATAATTACCCTCTCTGCTCTTACGAGTGCCTGGCATGCACAGGAGCCATTTCTCAGCCCAGTGGAACAGCCCAACCCTCTGTTCATGCCTCTTCCCTGCTGACTCTGAAGAATGGTCTCTGCTGAAACTTTGTCTTGTTTCTCTAACCACATCCCAAGTAATTACAACCTCCTCTGACACAAATACAGCCTCTTCTTCCCCACTCAGGGTTTAAGACTCAGGGTTTGATTTTTTCATCAGAACACTGAAGCATTTGTTTTGCCTCGTTTGCCCTCCCTGGCAATATCCCCTTCAGATGCAAAGCTGGACAATGGCCATTAGAGAAAGGGACCACAAGGAAACCATCCCTTGGGTCACACTTCTTTCCAAATTACAGCAAATGCACAAAAATACACACTCCAACTTACCTGAAGTGGCTGGCTCCATATGGAGGGGCTTTCCACTCCCAGAATCCCAAAGGAAGCACAGGATGGATTTTAATCCCTTTTGTATGACGTCTTCAGGTGGAAATTCAAGGGGACAGTCTCTCAGATTCAAGGCTGTCAATGAAGTTAAGTTTCCTGTGAAAAAAAGATAAAATTTAGCAAACACAAAACCACAGAACAGCCCAGGCTGGAAGGGACCTTGAAAGATCACCAGGCCCAACCTTCTGACACTCTGAAAGGCAGCTGAGTTTGCAGATGCACACAGCAGTTGAGGCAAAGTGAATGACTGGTATTTACTGTCCTTGTTTCTATGATAATTACCACTATTGCATATGCAGATGATATATACTACCCTAAATTATTTCTGTGGCCAAGTCTACTGACTTTTAGTGTACTGGTTTTAGAGCTACAAACAACTGATACTTTTATATATGCATAGTGTTACTAATACTGGAATACCTAAGGCTGTTTCCCAGTTCCTGATGGGCTTTATTTCTCTTTTCAAATCACAAGGTATTCTGCACAAACTAGGCTGAATTACAATGAAATATTTGCCTTCTCCTGTAAAGTAACTCCTCAGAACATTGAGGTTGTTGGTTTCCTGTGCTTAGCTGGGGCCACCTTCAGACAGGGGCTTCTGTAGAAAACTCAGAGTTGAAGTCCCACTTTGAGAGTTCACACCAGACCTCTGCAGAGCCAGCCAATCACCTGGTATGTGTATTTTATCACTTCTTGTATTTTTAATGGAAAGTCAGAACTATCACCTCTGCTGTCAAGCCCTTCTGTCTCGTCCCAGCATGGGAGGACATCCCTGAGCTGAGCCAGAGACACAGCACCCAGCTGACACGGGCTCTGCCCCTTCAGGGCTTCAGACCTGTCAAACTTTGGTTTCTGAGATGCTGCACAGGAATTTGTATGAAGCAGGCTCTGTCATTCTTGTTGTGATAGTTTGCATGCAACTATGCACAGTCCACTTCAGGAATCAGATTTATGCTGATTGTTTATAAAAATGTATTAGTTATGTTTCATAGAAATAAAATCAAATCACCAATTTTCCCTTCCTAACTGGATTTGCAGAATTGAATAATACTTTCAGTTAGTTTTCACTCAAACAAAAGCACAACAGCTGAAATTTTTTTAAATCTTTCAAAAAATAAATGTCTCTAAAAGAAAGGCAATATCCTATCTTACCCTGACATTTATTTTAGATTGACTTATGGTTTATAATAACCTATTTAGGAAATGCAGCACTGAAGAGCACACAGGCAATCTCAGCTGAGTCAATCAGAACATTTTTTCCATGTCGTATTACTGGAGTCACACTTGAAATCTCCTCTCACAGCTTGACTGTGCAGCCTAATCTGCCTCACTTTCTACAGGCTCACTGCTTAACGTTCTGACTGTGTCTGTCACTCTACTCATGACAGTATAAAGCAGTGTATTTGCTCTTTTAAAATGTTTTTGTAGAGCCTTATTTGCAGAAATGACAAATACATTGCTAATAGCAGAGCCATTTCATTTTAAATTACCAGTAATTAAAGCTGAAAGCAATGTTACAAAACAAATTTTACAATGTGATTAACAACTCCCTTTGACATTAATTCTCTAGAGATGCCAACTCCTGCAATACTGACAAAGTACACTTGCAGGAGGAGGGAAAGGCAGCGTGAGAGCCGCCGAGGCGCGGGCAGCTGGGGCAGCTCCCAGGGAACCTGGGGAGGGCAGAGGAGATTCCCCAAGCACCACAACAGGGAAAACTGCTGGATCCTTTGGGGTCTGTCCTCTGGGAACAGAGAGACTCGACACCAGAGCACAAATGGATTCTTCACATCAAGGAGACAGAAAAAATGTCCAACCTGCTACTTGTAAAATGGTCCCACAGCTGCACAAAGAATTTACTCTGACATGCTGTTGCCACCATTTCACTGAAATGGAGAACAAACACCCCTAACATTTATTTTTGACTACATTCTGATTTTTCACTCTTTATTCGGTTTTTTGATCAGCCACAGAGCAAGGGCTGACAGGTAACCTATCAGCAGTTCAAGAAAAATTGAGTGTTGCCATCACAACACCAGCGAAGCCACTTACTTGAGAGTTAAGGAAAATTCAGCTCAACTCAAAACCATTCAAACCTTACTTTTTCCTCACAGACCATAGCTAGAATTAGAAGTCTCAAATCTTAATCAGAATTATTACTCTGAAGTCTGCTAAAGTTGATCTCAGCCTGAGAACCAATGAAAAGCAGAACAGTCTGAATCATCACTGTGAAACTGCTCTCACACTGCACTGGAGGTGACAGAAACTGAACAGGAATGGGACTGAAACGATTATTTGTTTAAATCCCTGGGGAAACACAGATGAAAATGTAACTGCACTGCACGTGTACCACATGCAGGCTGCAAAGAGGCATATTGTTGCTTTCTCTGTAAGCTACCAGGGAACAGTGTGGAGTCAGCCTGGCAGCATCCAGCAGGAGCTTCTGAGGAGAGAACAATCACCTGGTACTGCAGAACAAGGGAAATGGCCCAGGCAGACAAACTGCCCCAGAAAGAAACAAGTGCACAATGCAAGAATCTTTGACTGCAAGCAGCACTACAAAAGACCAGCAGTGCTGCATATGAAATTACCTGTGTAATTATGCTGCAGAGCAACAAAAGTGCAGAAAACTGAAAATCTGTGTTCACTGCACAGAGATTCAATGCACTGTTGTGTAGCTCCTGCTGCTGGTTTTGTCTCTCCCCAGAGCTCTCAGGCAGCCATACCTCTGCCAAACCAGCACCCGTGCCCCATGCTGTGAGCACTGTGCTGGGGGCTGCCCACAGCATGACTGGCAGAGCTGTGGCACGGGGCCTGGCAAACCAGAACCCGAGAGTCTGCTCAGGGAGCCACAGTTACCACAACGCCTCCTCACACAGTCATGATTCACAAATTAGAAAATTACTTCAAATAATCATAAAACATAAATGCAGAAAGGAAGAGCTGCATTATTAACAAGAAGAAATGGCTTTGAAAATGCACCTTGTGAAGAACTATTTGGGAATACAATTAGATTTAAAATAGTTTAGAATGAAGAAATTGAATCTATTTTTAAACAGAAATGATCAAAATGAATCACCCAGATGACTTCAGTACTGGAAAAACGAAAGCTCTTTTTTATCTTGCAGAGAACTGCTCGGGCTCAGGCAGGACCTGGAGGCTGTGGGGGCTCCAGGACAGCAGCCACAGCTCATCTGCTGTGCTCACACACCCAGGGGACAGCACCTCAGCACGCTGCCTCCCACCGGCCTCTGCTCTCACCTTAAACTGCATCACCGACTAAGCTTCCTCCTGCCTTAGAACCCTAAAATCCTCCTCAATCCCTCCAAGGCACCCTTTGGTAGGTGCAGCAATAAAACTGCCTTGCTCCATACTATGCTTTCTTCAGGAGGCTTGAGGAGTTGTGCAACAGCACCGTTACCCCTTTTACAGCTGAGGAGACGGGGCGTGGGCAGGCTGGGGCAGGCCCCACAGCCAGCTGACTCTGCTGACTTCACAACGAGCACAAGAGGCTCACTGAGTGAAGGTGAACATTGCAAACTCATCCCAGATCTAGGTGGAAAACACACCCAAGAAATGAAGGCTAACAGCTGAGACACAGTCATCATGGGTCACCCCCCGAGCGCGCCTCAGTTTACGTTACAAACGTTCTGTTGGGTGTTGATGACACCAGCATCACAAAACTGGTGTTCTACTGAGTGTGGGAAGAGAAGACAAGGAAGCACAGAACAGCCACTGCAGGACCAGAGCTGATGTGTGTCACTGCTGGCCTGTCAGCATTAGCTCCTGCTCCGGCTGTTGGAGTGGGGGTTGTGGTGGTACAGACAGGAGAGCAGCAGGGAAGGGCAGGAGGAAGAGCAGGCTGCCAATTACCTCATGAAACACGATTCTGCCAGAGACAGCTGTCTTGTCAGAACAGGAGTGTTTTTTAAACTACACTAGGTTTTGACAATCAAGCATAAAGTCCAACTGTTCCCCCAGCACTGCCAGGTCCTCACTGCCCCATGTCCCTCACACCACATCTCCACGGCTTGGAAACCCCTCCAGGGGTGGGGACTCCACCACTGCCCTGGGCAGCCTGGCACAGCCCTGGGCAACCATTGCAGGGAAGAAATTGTTCCTCAGGTCCAACCTCAAACTCCTCCAGCACAACTTGAGGCCATTTCCTCTTGTCCTGTCCCTTGTTCCTTGGGAGCAGAGCCCGACCACCCCCTGGCTCCAGGCTCCTGTCAGGAGCTGAGGAGAGCCAGAAGGTGCACATGTGCCTACATGCATGCACACGTGTGTCTGTACATATTACATGGTAGCAGCTGAGGTACACATGACTGTGAGGTGGGAGTGCCATGGACACACAGGCTCTGCCAAGGGAACAGACCATGCAGAGTAAGGCTTGTGGCTGGGCAGCACCATCCCAGGGCCTTGCGACGGTGAAAAACGCCGATGTGGATGTGTGCAGTGATGAAGGCAAAGGATGGAGTGTCCTGCTGGCAGAGCTGGCAGAGGAGCAGCCTGGCTCAGGCCACCCCTGCTCGGTGAGGGCACTGCAGCGCTCGCTAATGAGCACGCAGGGGACTCTGGGCAGCCTGGCTGCAGCCAGCCCAGAAATACCTCCAGCCATCTGGCATCACCACACTGCTGCCCGACAAAGCTGCTCCGAGAAGCCTGCAGTGCTCTGTACCAATCACTGGGGCTGAACACAGCCTCCAGCACAGCAGCAATGCTGGCATCCGTTTTCTCTTGCTACCTTTCATCCACAGAGCCAGGAGAAATGGGTAAATGTCACATATGGTAGGAATTCCCTCATCCCAATACTAACCTGGGAAATCTGTAACTATCGAAAATTACAGCAGAAGAGAGTCCTGAGCTAGGATCTGTCCAGAAAACAGCATCACGAGGAACCAGTGTTGCTGCAGGAAGGCAGCACAGCAGTGGCCCATTCCATTTTGAGAGATACAACTATGTTTAAATCAGCAAACAGTATTTTTTTGATTCAGCACCACTCAGCTTGAGTAGGAAGATGAGAGTCATTCCACAAACAGGCTGCCTCATGTGAACCAGGAACATGACAACTGACGCCCTCTAACCTTCCCCTCCCTGGGCTACCAGCCACTCCTCTCCAGCAGCCAGATGGGCAACAGCAGGGCTGCAAAGATCACCAAGTCCAGCTCCAGCTTGAGGCCATTCCCCTGCGCCATTACAGGCTTTGGTCCTCTGTTCAAAGCTCTCCTTTAAATAATTCTCTCCTTAATAATTCTTCTAGGAGATATGACTCCTCAGGAATAAGCTCTGCTTCAGGATATTTAGTCTGGAGAAAAGTAGGCTGAGGGGAGACCTGGCTCTTGACAACTCCCTGAAAAGAGGTTGGAGTGAGGTGGGGGTTGGTCTCTTCTCACAAGGAACTAGTGTTAGGATGAGAGGAGATGGGCCTGAGTTGCACCAGGGGAGGTTTAGATTGGATATTAGGAAAAAATTATTTCCTGGCAGAGTGGTGAGGCCTTGGCCCAGGCTGCCCAGGGGGTTGCTGGAGTCACCAGCCCTGGAGGGGTTCAAAAAACTTATGTGGATGTGGCACTTGGGGACATGGTTTAGTGCTCATGGTAGTTCTGGGCTGAGGGTTGGACTTGATGATCTTAGAGGTCTTTTCCAACCTTCATGATTCTGTGATTTTATGATTCTAAACACTAAGTAGCCCAGCAGGGCTGGTGTGAGTGCTGTCTGAGTAAGCAGCACCTGCACTGCAGGGATCAGCTGGATGCTTCTCCCCTCTGGCATGCTGGCTGGGACAGGTTTCAGCACAGACCCCAGAAAGGCCAGGGGGATTCTGGCCTGACCCAGGAGCTGAGCTGGCCTGAAGCTGTGGGCAGCAGCCCTGCAGAAAGCTGTGCCCTAGAGAGCTGAGGAGTGCCAGGGCTGCGGGGAAGATGTTGGTGCTGGAAGCCTCCAAAAGGGACCAGTCCAGACTGCCCCAGAAAAACTGCTGGGTGGAGAGAAAAAGGGTCAGTATGGCACCAGCAACATCTGCCCAAATCTGAGCAAAGGAACGTGGACAGAATGGCTGTGAGGGGAGGGTCTGTACCCATGTGAGGGGAGGGTAAGGTTAGTAGTGCTCGGGAATGTTCTTGGGCCTTAGACTTGAAGTCACTGCTAAACTGTCAGCTGGGTCCCTGAGATACAGGTCTGCCTGCACCAGCCAGGTCCCTCCAGGCAAGTCCTGCCCATGGCCTGGGAACTACAATGCTCCAGACCCACTCCCAGAGACTCTCTGCAGGCTCCAAACCCTGTATGGGACCAAAACAGTGGAACTGTGTAGGAAGAGGTCATTTCATGCCAGTGGGACCCAGTACTTGGGGACATTGCTGGGCACATGCTATTTACTAGCAGAGACATCATCTCAGGGGCAGGGACTGGTAAGATCCTCCATGTAGAGAGTACTAGAAATGAATAAAGGGGAGTCCAGCAGAGCACAGAGCCAGCATGAGGCAGCAGGAGCAGCAGCAGAACTCCATGGGGAAGCACAGTCTGAGTGGCAGCTTTGTAAGCAGGAGGAAGCTGCCCAAACTAAACATCTGCACCTGAAACATTCTACTCCTGTTCTGTTCTGTTCTATTCTATTCTATTCTATTCTATTTTCTATCCTATTCTATTCTAGTGTGGCCATCATCAGGTCAAGCCATTTTTGGTGCACAGACCCAGACTCCAGCTGCAGCTTCAGAGGGTAGTCTCCCAGTACTGCAACAAGGAGATTTACAGTTCAGACAATATCAAACAGGGATAAAATCCCCAACAATTATGCTGTGAGGATTCTGAGAGGCCAAGGAGTCCCAACAAGACCATCCCAGGAACCCATGCAATTTGCTCTGTTTTCCTCAGGAACATGTGGAAATGTTTGTTACCCCAAAGTGGTAGCTGGTAGTGCAAAAAGAGTCAGTAAAATGAAGTCCTGGGCTGTAGAGAGATCCTGAAGTGTACGAACTGCTGCAGATGTTCTCAGCTCTCACCACGTTCAGTTATGGCTGTCTGGCTATGCAGATGACTGAGATCTCTGACATTGGAGAAACCATATTGAACGTTTCTGACCAGAACACTACAGACATTCTAATAAAATTTTCCACTCTCATCAATGAAGGCAATCGTTATGAATAACATAAATAGTTTTTCCCTCTCTCCTAGCACATGTCTGTGGTAAATTAAAACCATTCTTCACATAAATGTCAAAGTATTTTAAAGTCTAACCACAGAATTAAACACAAAGAGCCAAAAAATGTCAATGATAGCTCAAAAAAAAAAAAAAAAAGTGAGTACTTACCAAGGTCTGTGGGTAGCTCTTTTATAGGATTCCTTTCTAACAGCAGAGTTTTCAATTGCCTTTCAATAAAACAGAAAATAGTAGCAACTATAAGAGCAAAGTTCATTTAATTCAACAGAAACACAAGAACATATTTTCCCCTTAATGTTTTTCGTTTTTGTCTCCTACTACAAAAAGACCCCCCAAGGCAAACCCCCACTGCTCCATCACAGCCCTCAGTGCTGGAGAACAGCACACCCTGAAGCCTTCTGCTGTGACAACCTGAAGTTTGCTTTTATGCCCATGGGTCATCTGCTACTTCAGTGTTCAGTGTTTGATCTTCCCTTGCAAAGGATGCTTATCACTTTGAAGTCTGCTACTGACTGTTCCCATTACAAACACATCACTTTCAGTTGTTTACAGTTCTGCTGAGCCTCAACTGTTCGGGTTGAGTGCGTTCCTCAGGCTAAATCTGAGCTAAAACTGCTCAGTCATTTTTGGGAATGAGATTAAAAAGAAAGTTGCCCTATTTGTATTTAATTTCAACAACTTATTTTTTTTTAAAAGCTCTGGTGTTCCTGTTCTTGGAAGCAGCCTGGAAGCTTGGCATGGGTCGCATGTGACATTCATGTCACATGGAAGACAGCATCTTTTGGATATATCTGGAAATCTGTTAACATTTAGACAAATCTGAGCTTCTGAAAAAACACCAGTGTGCCCATGCCCAGAAAACGATGGGTGTTGCCTGGCAAGTGAAGCACCCAGAGCTGCTGGGTACAGGGCTGCTCAGAGTGGCTCTGGTGGGGAGCTCTGTGGGTGTGGGACACAGGGACTCTGGCCACGAGCAGGGAGGTTGTCCCTCTGTCCCCTGTAGCACAGAGCTGCTGACACCCGGGCACCACTGAAATGGAGACTACACAGAAGCCATACCACACCTACTCCCTAAGTTTTGACTGCTTCATTCTGCCATTTTAATAGCATCCTTTTAAATAGCTTTTAATATACAGCAACATATCAGATCCTATCAGGACCTAGAGAAAAGTTGCAGTCCATACCACAAATGAAAAATCTTCTCACCAGAGAGGTGAATGGGGTTTTATTTACTAGTGTTGCAATTGGACTTGTTTACTGTTAAAATTCAACACAACAAACAAGAAGAAAGCTTGGTAGTTTCCATCATAATATTACTTTACCTCTAGGAAAGAAAACCAAACATTTTGGCAGCTGTTCAACACCCGATTAACATTTGTGGCAATATTTTAAGCATTTCAGTTTAGTCAAAAAATGAAAGCACCATGTTTATGCTCACATTTTTCATAGAACCACAGAATCATGAAGGTTGGAAAAGACCTCTAAGATCATGAAGTCCAACCCTTAGTCCATCACTCCCATGAGCACTAAACCATGTCCCCATGTGCCATGCCCACATGTTTTCTGAACCCCTCCAGGGCTGGGGACTCCAGCACTCACCCTGGGCAGCCTGGGCCAAGGCCTCACCACTCTGCCAGTGCAAAAGTTCTTCCTAATGTGCAGTATAAACCTCCCCTGGTGCAGCTTGGGGCCACTCCCTCTTGTTCTATCACCATCCCCTTATAAGAAGAGACCAAACCCCACCTCACTCCGAGCTCCTTTCAGGGAGTTGTAGGGAGCCAGAAGGTCTCCCCTCAGCCTCCTCCAGCCTAAACCCCCCCCAGGTCCCTCAGCTGCTCCTCACAAGCCATGTTCCCCAGAGCCCTCACCAGCTTTGGTGCCCTTCTCTGGACCCGCTCCAGCCCCTTGAGGTCTTTCTTATCCTGTGGTGCCCAAAACTGATGCCAGTCCTCGAGCTGTGGCCTCCCCAGTGCCCAGTCCAGGGGCACGATCACTGGTCATCATCCTGTCAACATCACATCACCCTGCCCCTGCTGGACACACGAGTTTTGTTAGAGGCCAGGGGAGGATGAAGTGGAGTATGTTGAAGTGAAGATTTGGCCGCATTTAAAGCAAAGAAATAAGTGAGAGTCAGAGGAGATTCCTGACTGGGAAACCCGAACCCCCCGTGGCCTGAGGTGACCCCG
>NW_008592655.1:0-12043 GCF_000691845.1 Merops nubicus
TATATATATATATATTTATATAGCATCTTGGTTAAATTAAAGTACAAGACCAGAAAGTGCTTTTGAGAACCAGACCTAAAATTATGATTTTCTGATGTAGCTGTAGCTGGGGAACATTTCAACTTCTGTTTAAGCTTTAGGGAAGAAAAACCCTTAGGAAAGATAGATTCCCTATTACTGTAGGTTAAGAGTATTTAATTCTAATATTTTGCATGCCTATGATAGGTTTGTTCAGCATTTTTTTTTTATCTAGAGAACTGCATAACCTCCTGCTTGAACAGAGACAGATTACTGAGTTTCAGCAACTAACAAGTAAGCTAAGTTTCAGGTCTTTGTTAAGAATACAAGAGGCTGTGTATAAAAAGTTTCCAAATGACATTGCTATTGTTATACATCCTTGCAGTATGTCAGTATTCGTAAATGATATTTCTAACATTTAAACAGAGTCTACAGCATTAATCTGATAATACTTCTATTTTTACATCAAACGTATCTACAGAGTATAGGGAAAAATGAACCAGGTCTGAGGGGCTAGTTTGATCCTTTGAAAAGAATGGCTATAGAAAATGTCCATGACAATATTCAACAAGTGAATAAAATAAGTGTAGAATGTAGTACTTCACCTTTTAGAAACCTAACTTATTCCTTGTCTGTATGATGAATATTGCAGGAGATATCAGGCAGTATACCTTAATTTTGACATCTGCACACATGAAGGCAGAACTACACAAGCAAAATTTCGACTCTTGTCTTCAGTAAGAGAACAAAGATTCTTTTAATGCAAATTATATTCCATACTTATTATCTCCTATGCTTATTGGGATGTCTTTGGTTTTATGTATAAAAGTTCTAATTCTTTTTGATAATAAAGAAATATTACTTAATGAAAACCTGTTGGTCGCCAGGGACTCTTGTCCACCAGGGCCTTTTCTGAAAAGATGCTTTCCAGCCAATCAGTCTCCACCTTGTGCTGCTGTATGTGTTTGGTCCTCTCCAAGTGCAGGACTTGGTGTTTCCCACTGTTGAACTGAAAGATGTTCCTCTATGCCTACTTCTCTGATATGTCAAGGTCCCTCTGAATTAAGCACAACCACGTGGTGCATCACAGTGGTGGACTGGCCCAGCTCACATCCAAGGATCCACTCACTTCTCACTCTCCCCCTGGCAGCAGGATGAGGGAGGAAATAGAATCATAGAATCTTTCAAGCATAGAATTTCTCGAATTGGAAGGAACTCATGAGGATCATAAAGTCCAACTCCCTGATCCTCGCAGGACTGCCTAAAAGTAAACCATATGACTAAGAGCATCGAGAAGCTCCTTGAACTCTGACAGGAAAATAGGAAGAATGAGAGAGAGAAAGTTCACGGAACACGGAGATCACTCACCAGTTGCTAATGCAAGCAGTAGATACTTTACTAGGGAATTTGACTTTATTTCCATTTAATATAGCCATTTGAGTACTGATTAGGATATTGAGAAACAAAACAAAACAAAACAAAAAAGAAACAAGCACATATTTGGGGAAAACACTTCTCCTCCACCTTTCCCAGGGCCAACTTTACTCCAAATTCTTCTTCTCACACCTTACGGCTGATGCAGTTTATACTCAGTCCCTTCAGTGGGACAACTGGCATTGTAAGGTATGGAAGTAGTTTCTCTCCTCTGCTCCTTCCCTCACACTTTTTTCTTATGCTTAGATGTGGTCTTTTAAAGGCTGCAATCCCTTCCACGTTGTCACTGCTCTGGCATGTGCCATATGCCATGTGCCATTTTGCCTTCAGGGAAAATTTACTTTCACATGGGTTGTCCACAAGCTCTGGTCACTGCTGGGAAGTACCTGCTCTGCCATGGAGGACCTCCTGCTCCTCCAACCCGAACAATGACCATCCTATTTGTTTCCCCCCTCTGATTCCCTCCTCTTCTCTCTCTGGTGTTTTCTGCTCTTTCTTACAGACGTTTCTACAAAGGCACTCAACAACTTTGCTGATGAGTTCATCTGTGCCCTGTGGAGGGTCCATTGTAGAGCTGGATGAAACTGATTGGCACTGTCTGTGTCAGGGCAGCCCCTGGCCTGTTCTCATAAAGGACACTTCTGTAGCCCTCCCACTACGAAACCTTTGCAACCCATGCTTAACACCAGCAATCACTCCTACCATTTTTGTATCCTGTTGGTCCCAATATTGCCTCCCTTCCAAGTGGGAACATTACTAGTTATAGCCCATCAGTTGGACTTTGTGCCACTGATCTCAGGTAATCCACCCTGCTGTCTATTTATCTAGTCTGTACTTCATTTTTTCAATAAAAAGGTTATGGGAAACAGTGCTACCAGACTTACGCAGGCACGTCATAAGGAAAAAACCTTCTTCTCAAAGATAAATTGAAAAGGAAAAAAAAAAAATCAAAAGAAAAGGAATGTACTATCTCTAAATCATGGCTCAGAAGAGATTAAGTGATTTACCTAAAGTCTCTGAGGCTGTCTATGACAGAGGAAGTCATTAAGCTCATGTCCCCTGAACCAGTTCTCACATTACAGAGGAACTTTTTCATTTTGTAATCATTTTCCTATTTATTATCTACTCTGCCTTGAAGCTCTTCTCATTCAACTGTATTTTGAAACTAACCTTATAACTGGTCACTCATATCTTGCATTTTTCACAGTCCTGGAAGAGCCTGGGTATCATTCTCGCTGCTCTCTTCCCTATAACACACAAAGTGATCTGCAGTAGTTGTAAAGTACTGCTGAACTGACAGGTTGGAGTTGCTGCTGACACTAGAAAAAGACTTCCTAAAAGGTTAAAACCTACATTTTTATCAAAGAAAAAAACGATGAATTATTTGAACTGTACTGTCTTGAACTACAGGTCTTTGAGATAACATATGAAATCGCTTAAGCCTTCTAAACCCATCTTATTTTAACTTTTATATAATCATCTGCTTATTCAAGTCTGCATCACACTTCAGGGACTGTTAGGGCTGGTAGTGAGACTGATGGGCTGAGTGTGAACACAGGCTAAGATTCAAGGCATAAGTAGAAGCCTTAAGACCAGGAACGATAAATATACACTTATATTTGTATACTTTCTAATGGATCCAAAGCATATATTTCCAGGTTATTTATAATATATATTTGTCAACTGGTGAAAAAAAAAAAAAATCAGTCCAGTGAAATCTTTTTTTTTTTTTTAAAGTAGTAAACATTGACTGAGCTCATATTAGGGAAAACACTATAGTGGTAGTTGTGCCACATAAATTTGAAATCAATTAGACTTGACTGCTTTTCTCATGTGACACATTTAGTGGAGCAGATTGATCTGTTTTGTGCAAGGTAAGTACTTACAATTAAGATTTGATTTTGTTATGTTACCAGCAGCAAAACAAAGGGATAAGAGATGAGAAGAAATATCTTACCTTAAAGTACCTAAACCTTGTTAAAAGAATAAGACTCATCATTTTATAAATATAAATAAAAACTTCAGCCATCATCTGAGAAAATCCTATAAAAAGATGCTTTTTTTATTGGTGTATATGTTTAAGAAAATGCTATGTCAGCTTGGTGTAAGTAGATAAAGAGCTGCCGATCAAGAAGGCATGGCATATATAAAACACAGCAGAGCCAAATAAACTGTAATCTGACAGTCTCAAAATACACTTCTTTCTTCCTAGCCTAAGGATCTGTCTGCACTTAATCAGATTTACAGACAGTTAGTGACGTGGCTTCTTGACAAAGTGCTGTTACACGGTTGGCCAAGGGTGAGGGCACAGTCCTGCCTACAAGGAGATAAACAAAAAAGGAAAAGATGCTTCATGGACAGAACCAAATGCAAAAAAAAAGAGGCTGGCTAAGAGAGCTGTTATTACGTCCTCCTTGCTTGAGGCACATTCTATTAATTGGCAAATGCTCAGTCTTTTTATAGCCCTTAAAATAATTTGGTTTTCCGTACATTTAGGAGCTTTTAAAAAAAAGGAAAATCTGATGTTCACCTAACTCAGATGTTGAGCAAAAGTGATCTGACTTTGCCAAGTAAACCACATGGAAGAGGTTAATTTCTGTATATCCCATGTTTTGAAATATATGGTCGAAATGCTGGGGTTTGAACCCTGAGCCCCCGAATTAAGGTTGCCATATGGGTGATTCCCACAGCCCTTCATAAAGAGGTGGTGAGTTTGCCTTATAGCTTCCCCCCAGGGTGCAGCCGGCCCTGCAGGGAGAGCCATAAGGGAAATGAACCCCAGGGGTCCTGCAGTGAGTTGACAAAGGTCAGGTGTCCCTGCTTGGGGATAAAAGCTGGGACCACTTGCAGGGAGTCAGGAGTGTCTGTCTGTGGAGTGCACTTCACAGGGCTTCCTGGTTCAGGGAAGACCTCCTGACTCTCCCTGGAGCTAGGCCCTGATCAGCTTGGACCTTTGTAAACGTGGGCTAGGAGGGTGAGAGCTATTCATATGGCCACCTTTATCTTATCTGTTTAACTTCCTGATCTGGCTGTTTCCCATTCCGTGTATGGGAAACCTTGGTTCTTTGCTTGTTCCACCCATTGTTGGTCAGGTGATGTCTTTGTTTGGATCGTTTGGGGTAATGTCAATTGCATGTGAACGAATTGACTTGTTTGTACCCCCAAGATCGTTTGTGGAATGTCCTTTTTGTATTCAATACAGTCCATTTATTGGTTCATCTTCCTGCTGGTTGTGTCATTCCTGTTAGACCTAGTCACTGGCAAAACAATGGTACAGCCTTTCTTTTATTTTAAGAAGGGTAAAATGGAGCTACCAACAGATACTTTCTTGAAAAGATGCTTTGAGTGTCTTTTATTGCCTGAAAAATTCTAGTTATACAAGCTTTGTAAAGGTTGGATTATTATATGCACCTCATAGTGAATAGTGAATCTTACTGTACTGTCCTGAATTCAGCTAAGATAGGGTTGATTTTCACCAGAAGCTGTGAGGGGCCACAGTCAGGATAGCCAAACTCAATCCACCAATAGGATATTTGATACCATACTGATATCATGCACGTTATGGAGGAAGAGCAACAGGTTCCAGGTGGTGAGCAGTTGTGCTGTACATCACTCTTTTTATCTATTTTTACATTAGTATTACTGTTGTTTCTTCTCTCTTTTGGTTCTGTTGAACTTTTCTTATCTCAGCCCACGGAGTTTTACCTTTTTCTCCCTATTCTCCTTCCCATTCCATTCTGGGAAGGAGTATGCGAGTGGCTGCATGGTGCTTAGTTGCCAGCTGGGCCTAAATCACAACATGTAGGAAAAAGTATTGCTTCCCAAACAGGGTATATACCTTTCTCTACACTTCAGTACAATCCATCATTAGGAACCTATGAAGCAGGAAAAATAAAATTGACAGAAAGGATTAATTTTAAAATACAACCAGACACCATGTTCCTTCACTTGAAACAGAATGAAACAATAATAATTGCTATGTGAGCTGAACCTGCGTAACAGTAACCAGCTAACCGTAATTGAATGTTGGGTTTCCATTACTAAAAAAGGTGGCTTTGGCATTTACCACTTCTTTTACCTGAATCAGCACATGAAACTGGCTTCCTCTGAGTCAATTACTAAGCTCTTTTGTTATAAATGACAAATTGTCGAGAACTCTTGCTGTGCAAAGGTTTATTTTGAAGACACAATCTGTTTAAGTACAGATATGATCTCCAAGAACTTTCTTTGTTCATATTTGTGTATATATTTAAATATACAGTGGTTAAATTGATTAACCCCAATACATGATAAAACTGTACTGGAATAAATAAGAAAGGAAAACATCATTTTTCTAAAGGTTTTTGTCAAAATCAAGCAAGCTGTTTCTGAAAGACTGAACCCTTTTGCTTCATGGATCAAAATCACACAGAGATAGATCCTCTTCTGCATCCTGTATGTGCAAATGCAGATGTGTAAAAAGTCTTCTTTAATTTTCCACTTCTCATTGAACTTTGAATTGGGTCCTGAGTTACCGAGATACCTAGAATTGCACAAAATACGTTGCATAGAATATAAATTTGTATCCAATTTATATTTTTTTAAAATAAATTTGCACCAATTGCCTTGCATTGGATGGATGCAGGTTTTAAACTTCCCTCAATATAATTCAAGGATACAACAGATCTGTTATGTGAAACAAGCTCAGCTGCATACTCACAAAGTAGCACAGAGAGACAATGGCAGGTGGAGGTGACCAAATATGTGTTGTGTAGGCTTACTGGAAAGACATCTCCATGGATCTGCAGCAACCTCTTCTCTCACACTATTTGGTGGAACATGGTATATTTTCCTCTGACAAAAATGTCAGTGATGAAAGAGAGATGATGAGAGAAGTCCATTATTTGCCAGAGGTTGTCTCAATGTTATCCAATAATGGGCTTTTTTCTCTCTTGGATAGTGAAGGTAGTTTATCCACACTTCTAACAGAAGCATTTGTGAACAGCAGCTTTACTCAATTCTGGATTCTGGACATGTAATTTCAACAAAGGCCACTGAAAAAGAAAGTTGAAGAAAATGTTGGCTGTTGTAGTTTAACCTCAGCTGGCAGCTAAATCCCAGGAACTGCTGGCCACAGCTTCCCAGACCCCACCATGTGCTCAGGGAGCAGAATCAGGAGGAAAAGAAAACAAAAAAGCCTGTGGGTTGAGATAAGGACAGCTTAATAGAACAACACAAAGAGAGGAGAGACAACAATAATAATACTAATGAAGTATTATATAAGGCAAGTAATAATAAACCCCTTACCCCAGACACAGCTTTCCCTGCTCTGCCTGAGCTAAAGTCACTCGCCAACCCCCCCTGCCACCCCGGTACAGCTAAGAGCTATGTAGTCTCTGGGACAAGCTTCGGAATGAGACCTGGATTGTCCTGAAGTTAATGGGATCTGTTCTGATGATTTAAATGGGAGCTGACCTGAATCACAAGTAACTTAAGACTTTCTCCAGTTTGTAACACATTCTGGATGTTCAGAGCAAAACAACTTCAGTTTGGTGTCTAGCAGTGGCATTTGTCAGAATTAAGTGGAAATGGTTACAAATAACTGGATAAAAACAAACAAACAACAGATTTTAATTTAAAACAAAATGGAAGAAAGCAAAACCTTGAAGGTTATATTTTTAGACAGAACTTACTTAGCTTATGTCTTCATCTTAGGAGCAATACCACAGCATGGTAAAAAAAAGCCCATTGTGATACTCCCTTGTGTGCTCTGCTGTAGTCCCTCAGCAGCAATGTAATTGCTGTTTAGTTAAAAAGCTTAGGTGCCAGTGATAAGTGCAATTTTATGGATAGCGTATTGATGATAATAATTAGAAAAAAACACATTGCCAAATGAGACAAGCAAAAAGAAATATTACAGTCCAAATTGCACATAACTTTTTCTTTCTGTGCAACAAGGATTTGAATACTACGTAGTTGTTTTCATCTCTGTATTTGCTCTAAAATGAGAATAATAACTCTATATGATTCATAGCAGATGCTGGTGACATAAAGCTACACACCTGTGGAGAGTAGGATGTTATAATCCCACTGTGATTAAGAAGATGTATGCTTACTGCTCGGCAATGAGGATGGATTGTTTACTTTTCCTATTAGGTCTGTAATTAATCACCCAGCTTTGATCTGTGTGATAACAAATGGATTTAGCATCCCACATTGCTTAAGTAGCTTGTTGGTTTGTAAGATACCTATTGTTTTGTATTAAGAGATGCCTCCATAGAGCACACTATGATTTATTTTTACTTCTTACATAACCTTTGTTTATTTGGACAGAAAATGGCATTGCTATGAATAGAAAGAGCAAACCAGAAAACATAAGCCTGGAAAAAAAAAAACACCACCACTTTTGAATCACCATTCTTGCACTGAATAAATAATTTTCTTTGACATAATGCCTTCATATAATGTATTTTAAAGTGCTTTAAAATAAAATCATAGAATCTCTGTGGTTGGAAAGGACCTCTAGGATCATCAAGTCCACTCTTCATCCCAACATTTACCCTAACCACTAGATCATAGCCTCTAGTGCTACATCTACTCATGTTTCGAACACCTCCAGGGATGATAACTTCTCCCTGGGCAGCCTGTTCCAGTGCCTAACCACTCTCTCAGTGAAGAAATGCTTCCTTACATAGAACTGGAACCTCCCCTGGCAAAATTTGAGGCCATTTCCTCTTGTCCTATCATCAGTAATTTGGGAGAAGAGACCAACACCAGCCTCACTACAACCTCCTTTTAGGTAGTTGTAGAGAGCAATCAGGTCTCCTCTCAGTCTCCTCTGGGTTAAACACCCCCATTCCCCTCAGCCACTCCTCACAAGGCCTGTTTTCCAGCCCTCTCACCAGCCTCACTGCCCTTCTCTGGACACGCACAAGCACCTCCATGTCCTTCTTATCCTGTGGTGCCCAAAACTGGACACAGTGCTCAAGGCATGGTCTCACCAGTGCCAAGTATAGAGACACTGTAAGAACTAAACAAATCTTAAAGGAACTAAAAAGTTAAATTTTGCTTTCTGTTGTTAGAATTCATTGATGAAAACAAAACAAAATAAAACAAAACAGAGCCAAGTTACTTACGTCTCCATGTACTATATTTCCATTTTGGATTATCTTCTCTCTGGTAGAGTAATCAACAGAACTCATGTCCAACTGGGCCTAAGTTAAGGTCATGACTGACTGTCAGAATCCAGTGCTCTCTGACCAAGTCTTTTAGATATTACACACATGGATGTTGTAATGTTTAGTATCAAATTTACTTTCTTGAAGATGGTTAGTGCTACATGGGATTCCTGATTTAGCATACTGAAATCATATACACAACAAGCAATACACAAACATACCAAAATCACAAATACAAACGACAAACCTAACTCCCACTTAGCAAAATACAATATTTGTAATAGAAGAGAAGAGTTCATTCACTCTATCTTTGTGAATTCCACAACCAGTATCTACAATATTCTCACTGTCATGATACTCTGTGTCCCCAGTTGCTGGGAAGGAATACATAGGTTGAAGCCAGCTCAGGCCCATTGTGCTCTTAAAAATGTATATTTTTTTTTCTTGTTGTCTAGTTTTTATACTTTATGTTGAGCTAGGCCATGAATTGACTTTCCCCATGCTGGTCTGTCTAACTTAGGGAGACATTCACACTCTTTTAATGAACTCAGGGAGAAACACTTATGCCACTAGTTGATGCACTCAACTGTTGATAGCTACAACAAAAGACACCCTTAGATATCCTTAGGGTTGAGATAATTTTTTTGCAACAGCTGTGGTCTGTCACACCCTGCATTGTACCATGACCTTCATAGGCGCATTGTACCATGACCTTCATAGGCACATTGTTATTGCCCATCTCGTCTGAGCCTTCTTCCATTTTAGCTGTTTATTGGTCAATCACATTGAAGTATTCTGGACATTCACCTGGCTAACATGGGAATCACCACCGTTGATAGGTTTTGAGAAGCTGTCAAGACAACCATTGAGAGCCACTGGCTGTGGTTGTATCTTGAGTGCTAGCCTAGACCATGAAATGGAGCAGCAGCTATCCATGATTTATGAAGGGGTAGGAACTTCTGAGACCCTGCAAATCTTTAAAGATATTGTCTTTAACACATGATGTTTCTGTGTGGTTAGGCAAGGTAGGAAGTGGGAAGTATTCAGTACTCCTGTGCTTCTGTTACCTGCTTTCCCACTTTGCACAATACTGTGTTTGTTGGGTGTATCTAAAGAACTTGAAGCTGCTGCATATATATTAGTTCACCTCAGAATGGTGAGATTGTCCTCAGAAAATCAGTGGTTTGCTGTTTTCAACAAATCAGGGATTTGTTGTTTTTGAAATAATTACAATGATGTAGAACTTATTGCTTTTTCTTAAGAAAAAATGTAAAAGACAATTCTTTGCTGAGCCTTTATTCCTTGTCTTTCTGCTGCCTTTCTGTGGGCATTAAATGTGAAGCCAGGGCATTAGTCTAATGAAACTGTGGTACATCAGCAGTACAGTCAAATAAGGCCTTATTTAACATCCTAGTTGCTTAGTCCAGGCCCTAACCTTTTAAGTGTCTTCCCCACCCCTTTTCCATAAATTTGAGAGACAAGTCTTCAGCAGCTCCTTTTCCTCATGTCTTGCTTTCAATGAAAATGGAATTTGTGTGTTTCTCTCTAAGAAAAATATGTTCTTGGTAGGGTTGGATTATGCAGAGCAGAGCTCTGTGGAGTTCAGGAGACATCAGCAGAGATACAGGGTAGGGCACTGGAGAGAAAAGAGAGTCAAGTCACTGACTGCTAAGTCTTGCTGCTTGAGTTCAGGGATCAATATCTGAACAAATGGCTGCCTGAGTGTGAGAGTATGTCCTAAAAGGATTTCTCTCAGTGAATTGTTATCTTTGATGCCTGATTATGATTTCAATATCAGTGTAAATGACTTCTTATTTCCCTGTGTTAAAAAGGAGACAAATGATCACTGATCTTCATATACTCATGTGTGATATATTTGAGCTGCTTTCCAAAAGTGAGAGGTCTTTGGGTTATCACTGATTCATATTTTTTTTCCTTTCTTGAAAATGTGGCAGCCATCAGAATTAGGTATAGACATAAACCATAGAAACAAGACAGATCAAATGATGTATAAATAGAATTCTATGCTGAATAGCTAAATTATACAGTTTGAATAGCATCTCATTTATGGCAACTTGTGGACCAAATTAAGTTTGCAGGCCCATGAAAGAAGAGAGACACCATCCCCTTAGATGCATCTATTTTTCTAATCTGCCTTTGTATAGTATCAAAATGTTTGAAGTAGAACCCCATATAGCTGCTCACAGAATGAAAGCAAGATGCTAACTATGGTGCTATGTTACTGACATTTGCAAGTATAGAACAAGAAACTTGTACTGACAGTATTTTTTTCATCATCCACTGATAATGAAAAAACCATAAAATGGTTTGCTAACTGAAATGAAAAACTCGAGTAGACTTTCAAACATGGAGTTTCAGGGGAAGAGAAGGATTTCACTGATAGCAGAAAAATGAAGACCGTGTAACATTAAAGTACATTATTAGGAAAATGCTGAGGCTGCTGCCAAAAAACACCTTCAGAATCATTCATGGTGTTAAAAAACTTCTACATTTTTCATAAGAGTGTAAATTTGAAGAACTGGTAGTACGGTTACACTTGCCTAGATGATATGAACTATTACATTCACTATGCAGTCGAGATCTAAGTTATATTTCAAATTTATACTTTACAAAACATGTACCTATTAAAGCCATGGATAGGTTTTAAAACAAGGTTTTCAAAAGAAATACATCAGTAGGAGGACTTAATTTTTTCTGAGTCCTTTATGAAGAACTAGGGTATTTTTTTCCATCCTATTCATTGTCATATAATCTTTCCTTGTACTTTCTTCATTTCCTTGGCCCTTCAAAAAAGAGTGGGAAATTCTTTTATTTCTTGCTAAGTCCAGAGACATGCCTAATTCTTATCTCATTGCAATTTAGATGCTCGTAGGCTTGCTGACAGATGTCTCAGAAATTCCTTGTGTGAATCATGCTATTACTGGCATACAACTGCTTTACTTGCTGCTGCATGGAAATGTTAACAAGCATTCAGTCTGAATCAGTGAGGATTCTCCCTGAAGTTTTTGATGCTTCAAGGCTCCTTCATACTTGTCCCTGTCATGGCCCTTGCTATGACAACAGAAGACAGCCCAGGGCTGTATCATAGTTTTGCTATGTCTCTCTGACCTATTAAAAAGATTAAAGAGATGTGTCAGACCAGCTTCAAGCTCTTAGAAGGCTAGATGCTGAGGCTCAACACAGAGAGGTTAGGAAAAAAAGTAGTTCATGGTTGTGTACAGCCCACTTACCCTCTACTGTCAACAGTGCCACAGCTGAAACAGAGTAAAAATTTCCAGATCAAAAATGAATTGCATTGTTTTGTTGGGTTCTTTTTAAACCACTCATAATGAAAGTACATATTTAACCATCTATTTCAGAGTCCTCAACTTGAGATGTTTTTCTGTCTCTTCCTACAGTTCTGGAATAGGGAA
>NW_008592655.1:12074-47085 GCF_000691845.1 Merops nubicus
AAAAGAATTGGGGAAGATAGAAGACCGTGTAACCCGAAGTGATCACTAGATTATAAACAACAGGAAGGCACATTTCAAAGGTGTTTCTGATGCATATGTGCACGTGTGCAACTTAGTATTTGTGTGGCAGAAAGGTGAAGGGATTGAATGGACAAGAGACTGTTTTTAATCTTCTCAGTAACTATATAACTTTTCTAAGTATAGTTGCTGGAGAGAACAGAATCTGAATAGGATTCTAAATTGGATCCTCAGGAGTGCACCCTAGAGATTTATTTTCTTCCACTTTGATCAGGAAGCCCAAACTTCCAACTTCAGTTCCTAAAATTAGGCTATCTAAATCCCAACTTCAGACACCAAAATCTTGATTTTTATATACATTATCTTCTGCAAAATGTTAGACCTGAAATACTAGTTGCACTCGTTATATTCACAGATGAAACTGAGTCATCTGTACAAATCCCTAGAAGCTAGTGGAACCAGGAATAAACATATTTTCCCACTTTTTTTTTTTTTTTTTTTTATATATGCCTTCAGTGGGTGGCTTTAGTCATGTATATACACAAAAACTTCACAGACTGAATGCTTGTGTAGTATTTCATAGCTAAAAATAGTTCTTCCACAGAATTATGACTATTTGAAAATATATCTCTATCAGAGAGGTGAATTTTTATTCTCTGCATTGCCCTGATGATCAGCAATCACTGCAATGAAATGGAAATAGCATTTTTTTCCCTGCAGTGCTACCAACCAGAAATAGTTTAGCATGTTACGAGGTGACTGAACCATCACAGATACTTGGAGGTGTTTTCCAGGAACCACTTCAATTTTACAGCAGTTGTGATGTCATTTCCAGAAACAACTTTCCCTGTGAGTGCAAGGAGCAGGGACTGCAAGTAGAGAAACAGACCAAATAAAACTAGCAACTGATACTTAGATGCATATTCCCTTAGTTTACTGTGAATCTAGAGGAATCCAATAGAGACCCCAAACTGATCCACTGTTAATATCACACTTTTAGCACTGAACATTAGCTTCTCATCTCTTTTCCTAGAAGTAAAGTTGTTACAGAACCAAAAGGCCCACTAAGTCAAGCAGTCCATCTTCTTGCCAGTACAGGAGTGTTTTCCAAATTATTCTCTATGATATTTTTTTCTGGTGTTTGACCTGTATAGATTCTGAACTCTCCACAGAAATAACATTGCAATGTTTTTATTTTGGGAGACTGTCAGCTACATAAACAGATCTCATTACCCAAAAAGCATGTGTAAGTAATGTTTTATTTAAATATTCATTTACATATGTAAACATTATATTTTTTTTCATATATAGGCATAAAAGTAACACTGGAGAAAACTGTACTTTCCAAATTGCAATAAATAGGAAATATTATTATTATTTTTAAACAGGAGATACTTTAGAACCTCTCAACATCATTAAGCTTTTGTGCTGCAATATAGATTAGACGTTTACAGAACAGAGGAAGAAAAGGAAGGAAATGAATGTTTTCTGTTAAATTTTAAATCTGAGTTAAAATAAGAAGTCTTTCTTAAAAAGCAGTTAGTCCTTATTCCTTTATATGAGATCATTCTGCTGGGTGCCTGCCACCGTCTTGAATTTTCGTAACTTTGCATCAAAACAAAAGTTGTACAGTGCTTGTAATTTTCTGTTCTACAGACAATTCTGCATGATTCAGGTCTCCTTTGGAAACACTTGAATAAATTCTTTGCAGGAAATTCAGTAGAACACTTCACCTCAACCAAAGTAAGTGTAGCAGGTTCAATTAGTACTGAAGCGAAGGCAAAATGGAATTAGAAGAGTTTCAGAAGCGGAATTCAGCAGGTTGGTTAAATTGTTAATTGAGCTTAAAGGTGAACTTTAAGGGGGGAAAAAAACATAAAATCCCAAAACAGAAAAAGTGGTGCTCTTTATAACTTATTTTTTAAGCTAAAATAAATCCACCACACCCTCAAACTTTCATCATGTCTCCATTTTCTCTCCTCTCAGGTAACAGAATTACTTCTCACTACTTCCTTGGGGACAGCAGACAAAAATCCTTGGAGGATTTATACAGGGATAGCTGATGAAGCTTCATGAAGCTGTAATGTGAACATTGAGATTCTCGTCAGTGGAAATATTAAACCTGTATTCTGGAAATGTATTGCTATAGGTAGGCACTGAGTCCCACTGTGCTACTGTCTGTGACCCATGCTACACTTGCTCAGACAAGCAAATAAGATCTAATTCAGGTGTCTTAACAAATTATTATCCCCACACAAAAGTTACCACTCTCAGTTGAAGGTTCTGAGTGCTTTTAGTCTGTTTCAGTGCCAGGCTGTTGTAAAGCATCTTTGGCCTAAGAAATTACCCCTAGATAACCCTAGATATTATTCAGCTATAATGGTAATGTCTGACATAATATGTGATTTGCAGTCAAGGCACAGCATAATTTTGGTGTGAGTATTCACTCTGATCTGCAAGTGGATACAGTATAAAAACTCTGAAAATACTTTGCAGGATTATGTTCTTTTAGCATTGACTCTGCTTAAAATCATCTGAATAATCCACGTTCACAGCCACAGATACTCATAGAAAGAATATTTTAAGTTGATATGCCTGAGAGTACTTATGCTTATTTTATACACTTTTTTTTTTTTTTTTTTGTAACAAGGAAAATTTATTCATATCCATGTACTTGGTTTGAATGTAATGTCAAAAAATTAAGTATCCAATCAAGTCCTTGCATGAAAATCTTAGCTATAGGAAATTCAGTAGGATATATACTTCAGAAATAGTCTTATTGACCCAGGAGAGGATAAGCTACCGTTTTCTAAGATTCCCAAAAGAGTCCCTAATCCTCCTTGTCTAATGCCTTTGCCTAAACTACTGCTTTTCTCCCCTTGTGTTTATGAGAATAGAGGTGCCAGTATGTAAGCCATCATATTCCTGGTTGTAAGAGTGACATTTATTTAAATGGAGGGAGGAAATTTTATCGAAAGGCCAATCCTAATTTGATTAAAATACTTTACAATTTAAATGCACTACATCAAAAGTTGATACAAACCAAACAAGAAACATGGTCAAAAAAGTTACAGTCATTTCAGAAACAGCCCATGAAAAAAAAGCACAGCAGAAAAGGAGAGTTCACAAATGTTGCCTGCTGAATTGTCTGTTCTTTGGTTTTAGAATGGGGGTACTTCATAAGACCCCCAATATCTGCAAAACTTGCGGCAGCCCATGATTAATAGTTTTCAATGCTGCCTTTGGCACAGACTATTGATTCAGTAGGACAATCAAAAGTTATGGCATGTGCTTAAAGAAAGGTCAGTTTTACGCTAATTTTGCTATCGCTCACTGTCATACTGGAAAATGTTCAGGGTGGAGGTTTTCAGGTGCTAATAGAAGAGAGGAGAGGCAATTTTAGTATCTTGTGGGTCACCTCTTTTATGGTGATCTTTACTTGAACTCATAGATTTTCATGTTCAAAATAAATAGCTTTTTTTATAGGAGGCTGCACAGCCATGCAGAAATGTCAGCAGTTTTGCTGTGGCTGTTTCTATCCAGTTCAGTTCCATACATTACGAGGAGGGAAACCTGTTGAATTACTCATGAAAATAAATATTTACAGGAATAAAGTTCTAATGGCATTATCTTGTGTCTGACTGCAGGACCATAAGGGCACTGACAGGCCTGACTGTCCCTGCCCATGCCCTGACGGAGGCCAAGGACCCCATGTCAGCCCCATGGGGCCATCAGCCCTTGCCCCAGTGAGGTGGCAGCAGGCTGATCTGCAGCTCCCTACAGCCCTGTTCTGCCTGGCCATGCGCCCCGTTCAGCCAGGCCCTCCCTTCAGCCCGTGTCCCAGCCCAGTCTTGGCCTTTCTCTGTCCTCACGAAGGTGCTTAGTGTGCACGTCTGGGGCTGCCCTGGTCCCCCCCGGCTTCCCTGCTCCTGGCTTGGGTGGCAGAACAGGCCCTGGCTGGCAGACCCTGCCCTGCTGGGGAGCAATCTTGAGGAATCTTCATAGAACTTGTCCCCAGGGAGCTCCGTGCTTGACCGTGACAGCTGGATGTTTTCATCTTCACATTCCCCCACTGCTAACAAACAAGCTTACAAAAGTTATTAATCTAACAGCTAAAGCACTCTGAGGGCTGCTTACTGGCTCTGCAGGCAAGTGTTGTGGCCCTGCTGAGGCCTGCACAATTCAGACGCTTCACCTCTTGAAACACTGGAGAACATAGAATCATAGAATGCTTTGAGTTGGAAGGGACCTCTAAAGGTGATCTAGTCCAATCCCCCTGCAGTAAGCAGGGGCATCCCCAACTAGATCAAGTTTCTCAGAGCCCCATCAAACCTGACCTTGAACGTCTCCAGGGATGGGGCCTCCACCACCTCTCTGGGAAGTCTGTTCCATTGTTTCATTGCTTTTATAGTCAAGACCTTCCTCCTAAAATCTAATCTAAATCTAACATGCTGGAGTTTAAAACCATTGCCCCTTGTCCTGTCCCTACATGCCCTTGTAAGCAGTCCTTCTCTACCTTTCCTGTAGGCCCCCTTCAGCTACTGGAAAGCCACCATAAGGTCTCCCTGGAGCCTTCTCTTCTCCAGGCTGAACAACCCCAATTCTCTCAGCCTGGCCCCGTAGAAGAGGTGCTCCAGCCCTCTGATCATTTTTGTGGCCTTTCGCTGGACGTTTTCTAACAGGTCCATGTCTTTCCTATGCTGAGGGCTCCAGAGCTAACACAGTACTCCAGATGAGGTGTCATCAGAGCAGAGTAGAGGGGCAGAGTCATCTCTCCCAGTCTGGTGGCCATGCTTCTTTTGATACAGCCCAGTACACAACTGGTTTTCTGGGCTGTGAGCACACACTGTTGGTTCATGTCTAGCTTTTCATCCACCGGTACCCCAGAGCCCTTTTCTGCAGGGCTGTTCACTATCCCATCATCCTTCAGCTTGTATTGATAACAAAGATTGCCCCTGTGCAGGTGCAGGACCTTCTCCGTGGCCGTGTTTAACGTCCTGAGGTTCACAGGGGCCCACGCCTCCAGCTTGTCCAGGTCCCTCTGGATGACATCCCATCCCTCTGGCGTCTCGACTGCATTACTCAGCTTGGTGTCATCTGCAAACTTGCAGAGGGTGCACTCAATACCCCCTGTCTGTATCACTGATGAAGATATTAAACAGGACTGGTCTCAGCATGGACCCCTTAGGGACAGCACTTGTCAACCATCTCTGTCTGGACATCAAGCCATTGACCACTCACTACCTCTGGACATGACCATCCAACCAATCCTTATCCACCAAACAATCCACCCATCAAACCCGTATCTTTCCAACTTAGAGAGAGGATGTTGTGGGGGACTGTGTCAAAGGCCTTGCAGAAGTCCAGATAGATGACATCCATTGCTCTTCCCTTGTCCACTGATATAGTCATTCCACTGTGCTCAAACTGCGTGTTTAAGATTATATTCCCTTGTTTCTGCTACCACCAAACCATGTGTTAGTGCTGTCTAGGAGAGTGCCAGCTAGCCCATACCAAAGCTGCAAAAGGAAACCTGATACACAGCAAAAACTTAGTTAAACATTTTTTTTTTTTTTTCAGGCATCAATATTAATGTTAGGTTACAATTAAAAATTAGATGAGCTGCCTCTGTGTGGAGATACTCTCATCCTGAGCTTGCTTGACCTGTTAAGTAGGCTGGATTATACATTACCACCCTTTATAAGGGTGAGGTTTGAAAACTTAATTTGCCAGAGCAGAACCACAATTTTATAGCATTCTGCCAGGGAAAACTCAACAGCTAAAGTGATAAGAAGCCTTCAGATACTATTTTCTAGTTTTGCATCCATGCAACAGAAAAAAAAAAAATTAAAAATTAGTTAAATCATCTAGACCACGGAAAAGAGCCAGGAAGAAGCCTATTTGAGTTGGGAAGTAAGAAAGACAAAGGAGCTTGCTTCCCCCGAGACTGTTTTGGAGAAATTAGTGAGAAGACTACAAACCATTACCTTACTTAGCATTTGGCTACAGCAAGGTACAGATTTTGAAATGCCTGGAAAGTGAATTCTTTCCCTGAGCTGAAGCACAACCTGTTCACTTCTTTAAGCACTGTAGTGATTCCACAATAACAATTTCCTACTGTGGTAGTATTATGACTAACTTTTTGTTATACACATATCCAGTATAAGAATATATTACTACTATAACTTTTAAAATTCCGGGACTATCTAAAACTTTGTCTAATATAAATTGTAAAAGCTGCTATAACCATGAAGCGATGATCATTTACTTTAGCTAAGGGCTGCTGCTAAGATAAAGCTTTGAAAGAAGGGAAAAAAAATCCCACTTCTAGTAAATATTCCTGTCACAGATGGGCAACATATTTATTAAAGGATGAAAAAACAAACAAATAACAAAGTTCTAAATTCTACAAAAATTCATGTTTCAACTTTTTAATGTACTTTCTAGATTAGACATTTATGTTATATGTTTGACAAAGACATTGTAGACTTCAGAATAAAAGTGACAACGACAGTAAAGTTTTGATCTGGATTTCTTTTCACTTTGAAATCCTCTGCAACATTAATGAAACTAATTTTAGCCCTCAGGAGCTGAATTACAAAAGTAAAATTTCTAATAATAACTCTAATTTCTTTGTATTGAACAAATGTTTACTGTATGAAAAACATTCCTCATGGGGCAATTTGAGGGCTAATGTTGTTTAAAATCCTCATCAGTTAGCTGGCCGATGGGATGGAGCACACCATTATCAAATGCACACATGACACAAAATTAATGAGTATTGAATACACTGCAAGGCAGGGTTGTCATTCTGAGGGACTCTGAGAAGCTGAAGGAATGGGCTAATAGAAGCCTCATGAACATCAGCAAAGACATATATTAATTATTTCCTGATAAATGACTATTTGTGGCCTAATTCTAGTCTGAGATGCATTTCTCCATTTAATTTCTTTGGAAATTCCATGGATGTGTGTAGAAATCCCACCTGTCTCATACATTAAGGGCAAAGTTAGAGCTGTGCAAGAACTTGACCTCTTTAATATCTAAAACTTGAAATTTTTTAAAGATCCATAAATGTGAACTTTTTTTTTCTAGTTATCTATCTCACAGTGTTCCTTAGCTACTCTAGACAAACATAGTGACTCCTGTGCTTAAAATGATAACTCCAAAGATTTCTTTATAATTAGAAGTATGCAAACCAACTTTCAGCCAGGATAAACCATCACTTATCTATTCTTGGCAACAGAGTTGCAGTGAATGTACATATTTCAAGGTGAGGAATTTGTATTTTTTAGATTCAGAAACTTTAAGGTCACATACCACTGTGTCTATAACGGTCCTATTATTTGAACTTGCTTCAAACCTTTCTCTGAATATCACTCCAATTCTCTAAATCCAAGAGTGCCTCCTTTCTTAATTTGAGATGCAATTCACAGGAACAGCTGTCCTCAGGAGACCATTTTGACTCTTGGCAATAGCTGCCCTGTTAGTCTAATTAATTTTTCTAAAAGATAACCATGAGCAATATGCAGCTTGATTTGTAAAGAATAGATCTTACGGGGCTCACTTTATTTGCTTTGTATGGTACAGAATTTTTAACTTTATGAGTGAAGGGAAATGGCAGATGCACTGTAGTTTGATTTCAGTAAAGCATTCAAATCTCTTGCAAAATCTCACCCTCAGATTAATTTGTACAGGGTTGGGTATGAATACCGACACACAAATTGAAAAGGGGCCGAAGAACATTACGTGGAGGGTTTTGATAAGCAGCATATAATATAGTGCCGAGGTGGATTCTGAGAGGTTACCCGGAAGACCTCTGTGGTCTCTGTATCTTCAGTAGTTCAGAGGTGGAAATTGGCTGCAGACAGTGCAATGCCCAGGTGACAGGCTATGAAATGTGAGGAGTTATGTTGATTTGGCAGTCTGAGGAGATAAGAATATAGGTTGATAACACCATTGAACAGCAAATAAAAAAATCAGGCTAAATAAAATTCAAGGTACATGTTAATTTTGCTGCTCAGGAATGTAAGAAGAGTCTCTGTATAGATAGCCTGATGCTATTCATGTGGAACATTGCCTAGAGGTCTGGCCATTGCATTAACAAACACATTCATGAGTTGAAGGACATTCAAAGAGAGACAACAACAATTAGGACAAAGTGACAGGAACTGATTTATAATGAAACATTAATGGAGTTAAATATTTTATTTTTCATCATTATCAGCCATAGAAAAGGATTAATAAACTTCAAACGTTTGAACAGGTACTATAATTCTGAAATAAAAGTTTAAAAAATACAGAATTTTATAGTGAATTTTTTTCTAAAGTTTGTGGATTATCCTGTCTCTAGTCTAGAGGAGGAACACAGGACTGAGAATTATTTATGGGAGACTTTTTTTTTTTTAAACATACTCTTTTTCATTTATATTTATGAACATAGGACTATGTAGATGCAAACAAAAAAAATACTAATATGAGGTGAATTAGAAGGAAGTACAAATTGAATTATATGGATTCAAAAATGTAATCTTTGTTAGTTACAGTTGTGAGCACAAATAAATTGCTTAGAAATGTAACAGGTGAAATCTTATTTTTAATTTACATAAGCAAACACTTTAGAAGATTGCCTTCACCAGATGTGTGAAGTTTAGTCTTTCCCAAGATTAAATAAAATGCAAATACAGCCAGCTTTCATCACATTCTGTAAACATTAAAATTAAGATAGCAGGAACAGAAAAAATAGAATATTTATATTTTTGAGCACCTTCATTTTCAACCCAAGCCTAGGATGAGTGGTATCACACCATCATGTGTCCTGCTTAAAGGGCTTTTAAACATAAAGAAGTATGGTAACTCTCAAGTTTAACTGAAATGCATTCTCTCTTGGGGATTCAATCACCAGTTGTTTTAATGTTGCCTATTTGATCATATTATAAACTACTTCAACAAGATGCTTGTGTAATTGCCTTCTTTGCAGAAAAGGATAAAAAGCTTACCTTGCAATTTTGGTTACGTTAAATAGAATATTACAGTCCTATGAACACCAAAAGTTTATCAGTGTTTCCATTATCAAACCTTATTTTCAAGATTTAAAAACATGACCACAAAACTATCCTGCTGGCTGAAAATTCCCATCTGAAGTCTCACCCTGGGAGCAAACTTCTTCTCTTCCCTCTCTCCCTGCCCAGCTTTTTCTTTTAATTCATAATGGTTTGGGATTTTGGTTGTGGTTTGGCTTCTTTTTTGCAGACGGAATCCATATTTTCCTGTTCATCCTCATTTGCTATTTATTGCATAACAGCTATGAGACAAAATTTTGTCTTTATAGATATCGTTAGTGTATGTGTGTAGCCTGATACTATTCATCTTTTCTTCAGCCCAGAAGACCAATCATGTACTGGGCTGTATCAAAAGAAGTGTGGTGACCAGATTGAGAGAGATGGCTCTGCCCCTCTGCTCTGCTCTGGTGACACCTCATCTGGAGTACTGTGTCAGCTCTGGAGCCCCCAGCATAGGAAAGACATGGACCTGTTAGAAAACGTCCAGCGAAAGGCCACAAAAATGATCAGAGGGCTGGAGCACCTCTTCTACGGGGCCAGGCTGAGAGAATTGGGGTTGTTCAGCCTGGAGAAGAGAAGGCTCCAGGGAGACCTTATGGTGGCCTCCCAGTAGCCGAACGAGCCTACAGAAAAGGTAGAGAAGGACTGCTTACAAGGGCATGTAGGGACAGGATGAGCGGCAATGGTTTTAAACTCAAGCAGTATAGATTTAGATTAGACATTAGGAGGAAGTTCTTGACTATGAGGGTGGTGAAAGGCTGGAACAGACTTCCCAGAGAGGTGGTGGAGGCCCCATCCCTGAAGACATTCAAGTTCAGGCTTGATGGGGCTCTGAAGAACCTGATGTAGTTGGGGATGCCCCTGCTTACTGCAGGGGGGTTGGACTAGATCACCTTTAGAGGTCCCTTCCAACCCAGAGCATTCTATGATTAGAAAGAAGCTGTAAAAATTGAATGACATTGAGGAAAAGGTAGAACAGCTGTGAGTGGAGATTAATTGATTTGAAGTGTTGCTTTAGTAAGTTTAGCTTCGTTTAGCAGTAAGGAAAAAACAAATTTTGCTCCCCTCTCCTGCCCTTCAGAAAGATCTCAGAAGAACTATAACATTCTTGGAATAGCATCCACTTACCGTGCATGTGAGAATCACTTAAGCTGATCAGATCACATTGCATTTTCCTTTCTTTACATTTGGGAAATATATCTCAAAAGCAGTACTGCCTTTCCTCCTAAATACTTCTACAAAATGTAGCTGATTCCAGCTTTCTCTTTTAGTAGTGAGTTGTTTACTTCTTTACTTCCTCTGAGATATTCCTGCCTATAGTTGTCTATCACAATATCTTAAAAGTCTTCAATGCCAAGTGACCCTATAAATCAATTGTATAAAAAGGTCTTGAAAAGAAGGCAGGAAATCCTCTTGGTATGGTTTGTTTAGTTCCCAACAGTCCATACAGGGTGCACACAACTCTTGAACTATTTCTTATTCTGTAAAGATGCCTTCAATGTTTCTAACATCATCTTTGAATTATTGTGTGAATATTAACTCATAAAATATCCTCAGTGAAAAATTACTTTGCTGTATTCTCCAAGTTCCTGTAAAATCAAACAGGGATTGAAGATTATCTTCTGTTGTCCCACTCTGCTCCACCAAGAGTCAAAAAGTGTTTGGCTTTGGTATAGATTCACGATGAAGAGTATATTCCAAGTTGATATTCCCACAAGCAACGAACAGAAGTGCAGGTCTTCACCGTTCTGCAGTCCCCACCCCACTGGCTGGCTTGTCACTCTTTCTGAAACCCTTTTCTTCTCTTCCTCTTTTTTCTTCTTTTTTCTTTTTGACTGATATGTTATTTTTCAACTATGGAACCTTCTGTGTGGTTAGATCCCAAACCCAATTTGATCTATTCTTCTTGAAATTGTTCAAGGCCACTGACATTTGCAGTTCTTCTTTCCAAAAATAAGACTGCTTTTAATTTAAGTGGAGGCATATATCTCCCTTTCCTCCTTCTCCCAAGGCAAAGCCTAACAGATGAAAACCGCTATCCACTCATCTGAGTGGTGCAGATAGCTGTAATCTTGTTTGTGATAGCTTCTGCATTCCTCTTTATGATAGCAAGAAACTGTCCAGCTCATGAAACAAGAAAATAAAATATTACATGTAATCCTCACTCTGACAGTCTGAATACCTACAGCCTATGCATTCATACCTAATGTAAAGGTAAGGAACATGTCTTTTGTTTGATTCAGGTGTTTTTTTGGTTTTTTTTTGTTTTTTTTTTTTTTAATTCAGTTTGATTTCCTGAATTTCCTGTTCTGTGATGATTTACAGTACACAGGATTCATGGTCTGTTCAATCCTACTACCACTGTTCAAGCCTGTGCTGTTTTGGTTATTTGTTGTTTTCCTGTGCTTTTTTGGTTTTTTTTTTTTTTTTTTTTTTTTTTTCTCTGAGATTCATAGAGATGGAGGTGGGAGCAATATATCTCTTCAGGTTGCTGAGCTTCTTTGATCCAAGTTCATTCTTAATTTTCTGTGGCAACATGTGCAGTCAGTAAGAAGATTCCTTCATACAGGAACAGGGACATCACTGATTATCCAGGGAAAAATCCATCAAATTTTCTGTTCTTGAGTGATATGAGTCTATGGCAGAATTTTTTTTTTTTTTTTTTTTACTGTATTTCATTTCTGTAACAAATATAGAATCAGAATCACCATGGTTGGAAAGGACCTCCAGCATCAAGTCCAACCTTCCTTCCAACAGTGCCCTAACCACTAGACCACGAGTGAAGTGCCACATCCACTCATTTTTTGAACACCTACAGGAATGATGACTCCACCACCTCCCTGGGCAGCCTGTTCCAGTGCCTAACCACTCTCTCAGTGAAGAAATTCTCCATAATATCCAGCTGAAACCTTAGAAATATAGGCTAAGCTGGCTTAGACATTTTTCAACATTTGCTTCTAGATGGCAATCATAAATATGAAGACCATTTTGCAAGGAATAACTTTCTCTTAACAGATAGATATCTCTGAAGAATGTATTTTATAATACTTTTAGTATGCCATAGTACTCCAAGTGTACCAGACAGAGGGGAGAATAATTATTAGAATAATTATAATTATTGTAATATTTGAGGAGCAACAGTCACATAGTCTGTGATAAATAAAAAATAAATAAAAAATTTGGCTTGGATCTTAGTCCTAAATTACCATTTATAGAAACAGCCTGATCCCTCTCCCTAGTTTCTACCTATAGATATGATAAAGTTCAAAGCTTTATGAAACAACACTGATAATACTATTACTTTAATGAAGCAACAATAATGTCAATATACATTCTTATGTACTATTTGACAACATTTTAAACACAATGCCTCTGACATTTGTAGTCTATATACTTGGACACTACCATATTCTTAGTGCTATGGCTTCTATTGTCATAACTATGTTGTTTCATTCTCATGAACTGCTTATATGGACAGAAAACTGTAATGTAAGGGAAGTTAAAATGTTGTTCATTGTAGACATAAGATGAGAGAAGAACATGAATTAGCTGAGAACTTCAGGCTTCCTGAATCCAAAATCAGTGCACTTCCTCAAAAGATGGAGCTGTTGAAACAATTTTTGCACTAAGTTACATCATGAAACTAACCTCTATAGCCTGCAAGCCAATAGAACATATGGCCTATTGAATTTAATGTGAGTCTTGCAGCTGAAAACCCTACACAGAGCTTTGAAAATTTATTGTTACATGCCTGACTTCTATTCATAAAAGAGGTTAGAATTAAAGTTAATTCTATAGTATACATATGTCTGTAAGAATCCCTCAGTAATGTGTAGTTCACAAGTTAAAGATTTGTTAAGTCCAAAGTCTGCAAGCCAGCAAAGAAAACAATTGTCTACAAACCTCACATCAGAAATCTGCACAGTAGCCAAAAACACCTGCTTTATATGCTGTGTGCTTTCCTTGCTTGAGACAAAAAAACAGTCCCACACTGAAAAGCCATAAACTCAAAAAATAAAGCAAAACGGTTGTTGTCTGAGGAAGTTTGTGAAAAGTCAAAGTATACACAAGCTACCCTGGAAAAGCCACTTCTGGCAATGGAAAAAAAAAAAAAAGAGAAAAGTTAGGTCAGCTGTCAGTAGGTCTAGGTAATTGTTACAAGAAATCCATAGTTCAGGATGGCAAAATGTAAATTCTGCAGTGGGTGATTATGCAGGCAGAGGCCGTCTACAAACACCATAAGGATTGTGGCCTTCCGCTCAGGCTGTGAAGGGTTTAGAAAAAGTGTGTTTCTACAAACCAAGCTCTTTCTCTCTCACCTTTCCCAGTACAAAGGATGCCCTGGATTTAACCCTACAAGATTCAAACTTCTTACCAGAGGCATCACAGCTGTCAGGTAGTGCATTAATAAAGACAGATTTTAAATACCGATGCCTTGGGGTATGTAGGATGTGGGTGAAGTATTCGTTTTGTCAGAGGATTACACAGGACTATCTATGGTATTAATAACACTTTCTGTATTTTAGCCCTCCCTGCTGCCTCCATCCCCCCCGCCAGTAGAAGCCCTTTTCAGTCCTCAATAGAAAATAAATAGCAAATACAATAAATAGTCTAATGACATTTATGAATTCCTTCTTTGGAAGATAGCATATCTGAACTGGTGGAAAAGCTGTGTCAGTAACGGCACTTAAGGATGGACAGAATACAGTCCAATTCATCAGACAAGAGAAGTGTTTTTCCTTTGTGTCTGTTCACTTAAGTTTTCATTTATTTCACTTTTAAAGTTACAAAATGCGTAGGTTTACTCATCTATCTCTGCTGGGTGACATGGTGTGTAAAGACAGTGGGAAGAATTAGTGTATTCTGGAGTCTGTGGGAGGTTAGTAAAGTTACTGTTTATATTAACATTAATGGGAATCAGGGATATAAATTTCTGCATGTTGAGATAATGTGAGCCTAATGAGAGAGAGAAAATGGTCCCTGAGCTCTCCATGTATTCTACAAAGAACACACCCCAAAAAGATATTTCTTCTATTTTGCATTTTTTTTTCTTTACTTAAAGTAAATTTTTAAAAATATTTCAGTTTTGAAATGCTAGCTCTCTTCTTGTTTGCCTGCTACTTAGGCACTTGGAAATGAATTTTTAAATACTGAATTTTCTCTCCAGGTGCAAAATCTTTCCTATTCTCTACATCCTAACCTCTCAGTTAAAGATTATTAGGCTTACAAAGCCTTCTTTCACCCATAAAGCAAAAAAAAAAAAAAAATCAAATATTTTTGAACGCTGTTTATTAGAAACAAATTCTCTCTCTCTCTCTCTCTTTTTTTTTTTTTTTTTCCTAATGCTATTATAGGTATTTCAGTTGTGGCTTTTTTAATTATACAGCTTGACTATAATAAAACTTCAGAATTTACACAGATGTGTGCTTTTTCTCTGACATGAAATAGATTGTTTTTCCAGATATGTAAAAATTGAGCACATTATTAATGCATTTTTTTTTCTAGATTTATTCCTCAAACTAATTGGAAAAGGAAAGAAATAGCCCACCAATTTGTTTTCAACATGGAAAATTAAAATTTGTAAGCTCTTTAGAGCAGGAAGCAAATCTTTGCATTTGTAACTCCTTCTTTATTAGGGCCTTTGGGTATTATAGCAAGATAAATGCAAAAAGATAATGCAAGGGATGACAGCACTTTGCTGGAGGCAACTACACATTATTGCTGTGGAAGGAGGGCTTGTCAGAAATGTGAATGCTTGTATACATTTTGTATTTTAAAATAAAGTTTTTGTAGTGAATTTTGAAGTGCATATTCATTAAAACCTAGCAAGTGCTGGAGATAAGTGTATACATTTGGCAAAGTTAATTGATTTGTTCCTTTTTTTATGTTCCCCTCCTTTCTTTGCATGTTGTCTGCTGGAAAAAAAAATGTCACAACTTTGTAAGTTCAAAGCAAAAAATAAAATGTTGCCTCTAGAGCTCCCATCAAAGACAAGCTCACACCAAATATTCTATTAAGAGGTAAATGAACAATGAATTAAAACATGATAACAAATATGTGATGAACTAAGGACAGCATAAATCAATAATTGCACTCAAGCTCTGTGGAAATGATACTGTCCTGGGTTCTAGCAGGAGAAAAATTGCTGCAGTATTTTGTGAACAGAGCTATCCTGTGGGATCAGGCTGCGGAGGACATTTCACTGGGAGGAAGAGAGCAGTAGGAAGAGCAGAATGATTCATGTTCAGCATCTCAAGTGGAGGATAGAGCACAAGGATTGAATAATGAAACAAAGACGAGATATTCAGCATGCCAGGAAGGTTTCTGTTAGAGAGCTGTTAGAATTATTTAAAAAGGTTAGTCTATGAATAAACATGCTTCATCAAGGTCTCTTACACATGCAAAGGGAGATGCTAATGAATAATAAAAGAGTAATGGGGACTGGTGAAGAAATTAATGTTAATCTTATCCAAAGCAGATACAAATTAATATTGGAGAAACATTTTTGTAATCACTTCTCAAGGCAAAAATTCAATTAATGTGACTGAATCAATATTTCAGATCTCAGTCCCTTGAAAGTATACTTGTCTCTCTTCATATCAGCATGCTCTCCTGTGTGATCAGCCTGTGCTATTCAAGTCAATACTCGGGGAGACTTCTTAATGGTCTATTTTTGAGAAATTTGGTCCAGTTCTATAAACTACAATGCTGTACTTCAAACTTGCCTCAGGGTATCTTTCAGTTAGGAGAGCTCAGTTTACATAGGGTAATTACTGTATAGAAAAGAGATGTTTGAGCCAAGGATAGTTTTGCCTTGAGCTTCGGGCGGTTTATTTTAATTGTTTTTTTTTCTCCCAAAGATTAGCTAGTACCCTCTCTTCATACAGGATGACATGGCAGTATATATGACATTACACATCAGATTATGTACTGAAACAACATCTTTTATACCGACGAAAAAGACCCAGGACAGGAAAGAAAACAAAACTCTCAACTTTACCACTTTTCTCTTCAGAAGAAACACCTGCATTTGCCTCAGCTTTATTGCAACATGGGTCACCTTACATATGTTTGATAGGTAACCTCTCCCCTTGCGTATAACTGAACTTGGACAGCAAAGGTATCTTCACAAAGATCACAGGAATTACAACCTTATTGGTACACTTCAAAAAATAATACAAAGTATCGCAAAGTAGTTCCTGATTTCCGTTACTTTGTCTTTTCTCTCTTCATTGGCAAAGCCACTAGATAAGGATTTTTCATGCAGTAAGTGATCTTTCTTGTATGCTATACAATATAAACACCTGTCGTATTTTGTTTAAGGTGTCAGGGAGTTGGAAAAAGTTTATGAAACCAAACGGACTCCTGAATAATAGTTTTGCAGCTCTGGTGGATTGTGCTGTTTACGTTGTAATGCCTTGACAGGTTTATACAAGCAGGGGTGCTAAAGCCACAATCCCATGATAGATTGGAATTGTTTGAAGCATGGTGCAGTTGAAAAATAGGCTCGTGTGCTCTTGTTTTGAAAGCCAAATGGTGACCCACTCAGAATCATGCTATTAAAATAAGTGCATGGACAATCTCACTTCTGTACTTTTAATAGCTAGGCTATAATTCCCATAATGAAAGAAACATGAAATAGTTTCCATGCTGAATGAGATCTCTAGAGATTCTGAGATTTGTCTCATTATATAAAGCTTTTCCATCACCATTGCAAAGCCTCTTCTCATCTTTGCTTCTCATCTGGGTGGAGAAAATTCTGTCAACAGCTTTAGTCTGACTAAACCAGCATAACACTGAAAGAGGGATATGCAGTAGATAAGATTACTTCTTTTTTCCATTTATGTAGAAAATTATACACAGTGTCCCTGCTTTAAAAAGGATTACTATAGGATGTGGACAGCATTCTGCTCTCTCATTAGAAGAGACAGACTACAATTTTATTTCTCTAAATAAGTCTGGGTTAGGCAAGGAGATCAGCAATTTCAATGCTGCTGCATTCCCAGTGAAAAAGAAATCATCACATGTGTATTCTTATCAGAAACCTTAGGTAACCAGCATTCAGTACTCATCAAAATAATTCCTTGCATTCTGCAACCTACCATATGCCTCAATAATTTTATATGCAGGAAAAAATAGTGAAATAACAAAGTAAAACGTTATTAAAATAATGCTATTGAGGGGAAAACTTAAAAAAAAAAAAAAATTAAAAAAAAAAACAAACCAAACCAAAACAACAACAAACCAACCCCCAAACTCCCACAAACACAAAACCTCAGAGAACCTGGATATGTTCTTAATTCCCCTTTTTCTTTCTGCCTTTCTGCCACAGATTTTAAACAGCTTATAGGGCAGGTACAATGAACTTTCTAATCCAGTATACTCCAGAAACTAAGACCTGATGTTGGAAGCAGCTCTTGGAGATATGTGGCCAACTGTAGATGAGCCAAGGAGGATCCCCAGGCTCAGAAACAAGCCATGAAATGTGAACTTCCTTGGAAAAGGGCTAAAAAGAGAGCTACCACATACATCCGTCCTTTCTAGATTGTTATACCTCTGGGAAACTAAATAAGATGAGTATGATATTGTAGGTTTGTTTCTATGACAGTCTACAGCAGTAGGGTTTTATGTTTTCATTGCATAGAAGAAGCTAAAAAATATGTTGGCAGACTAATTTTCTACAGACCACAACATAAATTAGGTGACTAAAACTGGGTGCTAAATCAGATAACTGAGAAAAGCTTTATTTTTTCTATTGGATCTAGCCCTTAAGTCCCTGATTTATGGATTCAAGCTTAAACTCTGGGTCATTTTCCTTGCCCTGTGGTGAATGGGAGGGTGATTCCTTCCTATCTCTGGAAACAATATTGTCAGGGGATTTTCCTACCATCAAAGGCCCTTCAAAGTGATGTAACCACATTTCTGATGACACTTCTTGTCAGAGAGAATGTCATGCTGTGTCAGTGCAGAGCAGTGACAAAGGAGCTATACAGGTAGAAGTGGATTGGGAAGAGGAAAAAAAATATATATATTTTTTTTTCATCTAAAAGAGATGCAACCATTGGTCTTTAACAATTGCTGTTGGATTTAAAAGGAGTTCAGACTCTAACACGTCAGAATCCAATACAGCCAGAATTTAGTGCAGAATTAAGGTATGCTAATCAGAAAACAATTCTGAATTTTAATATATCTTCTTTTTCTTCACAGAGAATACTGCTATGTCTTTCACACGGCAGCAGTATTCTTCAGTCGTTGTTATATATCATGATATTGCATACTAAATTCCCCATTTGGCTACTAAGAACAGTTTGCCCTCAGACATTTCCACAGCAATTAATATCAAGGCTCAGAAACCATGAGAATTAGTAGAGTTTTCATAGAAACATAGCAATTAATTCTACTTGGAAGAATGACAAAATAATTTGGAAATGTCTGAAAGATGCTAATATAGAAATAGCTTATTTGCAATACTATCATATTTTAGAGGTCTCTCTGCTATACTATGTAATCAGTTTGCTCTGGTAAATTCAAAGAAACAAAACTATTGAATATTGCTCAGTGAGTCTAGGCCCTGACTGCAGTTAACCAGATTAAGCAATATGATGCCCTGAAGATGTAAGCTTTTTCCTAGTACAGTGAACTGGCTACTCGGGGAAAAAAACAGAAAACAAATAACAAACCAACAAGCCAACAAATAAACCCAAATCTAAACCCCACATAAAGAAACAAAATGAAAATAAGGAAGAGAAAAGAAAAATGACTCTTCATAGAAAATATTATGTCACTTAAAATATGATTTGGAGTTATGTTGAACTTATTTCTATGACAAAAAAAAAAAAAAGGGTAAGTTGACTGGCTTACTTATCTACATTAAATGTTAGAAGCAACTGCCTAGAATAAGAAAATACGGGCCAATCTAAAGCAGTGTATTTCCAGTTCTTTGAGAATTTGTTTTGATTTACCTGTATTCATCTGCCCTTCTGGCTGGCTGCACCATGCTGATAATCCTGAGGAAGAGAGTCAGGAGGCTAGAGTCATCTCTCTGGCCAGAGATGACTGGCTTTGCATGTTTTCAGAAAATGCAGCCAATTTTTATTCTGCTATTCTGGATGAACTGGACTATGGCATGCTATTTATAATACTTGTCAGGTCCTTTTGACCCTGCAACTGCATTTCATAGATTGAAAAACAATAACTTAAGGACCCTCTTTCCTTACATAGTCAATGGAAATACCTTCTACAGCTTGCAAAGGGTGATGTAGTTCACTGGGAGGGGGTGCTTCAGACTAATTTCTCTTATTTTGGGGCAAATGGCACAGAATTCCTTCATCATTCATAGACAAACACAGACATTTCAATCACGTGATCCTACACAACCCATGTCTCTGAAGTAGAAGAAGTTGTATGTACTTGTAAGAACACATTTATCACAATAAATGTAGAGGGAATTCATATTGCTAACCCTGTAGACATCTTATTGTAAGCATTTGAAGTTAGTCTAGAAACCACCACCATGTGATAGGTTTTGCTGCAAATTATGGCCTTGTGGCTTTCTTCTTAAGTGCTGTGGTCACTAAATGCAGGTCACCAGAAGCAACATCTTCTTTCTATTAACTATTTAACTAACTTAAGCATCTTTCTGAGAATGTTTTAACTTTTTACAGATCTATGCTTAAACTGTTAGTGTGTTTACACCTTGATTTAGATGTCTATATTAATTCCTTTGTTTACAAATTGCAGAAAGAGCAAATAAACATTAAGGAAAATATCATAATATAACTACGGACAACATTTTAAATATTCTTTGTCAAAGTTACACAAAGATGCTTACTGGGGTTTTCAAACACAGCAAATTAGATGGCTAACTCCATTAGATTTAGTGGGTTGTAGATATTAAAGGACAATGGAGGAATTCCACTTGGCAGATTGTAATGATAAATACATAATTACAATACTAGAAAAAAAATGCTAATAGAAATGCATACCAAAACAGGAGAGAAATTTTAAATAAGGAAAATAAATGTTTAAACCTAAAAGGTAACAGTAATATTTGCCATATTTTGGTTCAGATCCAAAGGTCTTTCTTAGTCCATTATCTCCTCTCCTACTACAGCAATAGCAGAGGTAAGCTTCTTAAATATATTCCCCCAGCTTCCATCAATTACTACTGAAGGATTTTTTGAGACAGAGAAGACAGCTTAATATTTGATAGCTCTTGATGTTGTGTGTTCTTCCCTCTCCCCTGCCCCCCCTCCAATCATGGATTTCTCTGCTCTCTTATTGAACTCCTGTGAATGTTTAGCATGCACAATGTCTGGTAGAATACAGTTCCATAGTTTAATTAGCCATATTATAAAAAACTCCTTTGCTCTAGATTCCTGTGCTAGTTTTGCTTAAGATTCTTCAGCTCTTATACTGGAAGAGACAACAAAAAAAAAAAAACATTCTGAGTTTATGTTCTTCACGCTGTGCATGATTTTACAGACCTTTGTTGTATTTTCCTTCTGTCGTCTGTTTTCCAGGCTGAATAATCCTACATTTTGATCATCCTTGTTCCTTTTCTCCATTTGCTGGTTCTGTTATATTCTTTTTAAGATGGGGGAATCACACAGCACACAGTATTCAAGATAAAAGCACACGGTGAATTTATACTGTGGCATAACAATGCTCTCTGGTTTACTCTGTATTTTTTTCCCAATAATTCCTACAATTTGATTTGCTTTATTGACTGCTACTGAGCTTTTCACACTGAAAAATACTGATATTTTCATAGAATCATTTACAATAACTTAAGATGCATTTCCTGAGTAGTAATAGCTGTCTCAGAACACATCATTCTGTATGTAACATTAAGATTGTTTTCTCCCATGTGCTTCACATTATGTTTATCTACACAGAATTTATTAGATAAGATTACACTGATTAGAAATGTGAAGTGAATGTTTAATGACAGATGAAGAAAGATGAAAATATAGCTTGCCAAATGATCATGGGTTGTAAGGATACTGAGAACTGCAAAAGTCAGATGTGGACTTAAGCAATCTGACATGTAATTTACATGAGACTCTTCCTTTGCTTATAAATATATGCTAAAAAGTACTTACTAGAATAGATTGTAATTAGGAGCAATTACAAATTAAGAAAGCATAATATCCTACTTATTAACACAAGTTTGTGTGTCTTTACATATTTTTAAGTAAAACTCGCCTAAACATTAGCGAATAAATAAAACTACCATAAGTGTTACACAATTAGGCTACTGATAGACTTCTTGCTTAACTCTGCCACCCTTTCAAAAGTGATTTTTATGAGTTTACCTTATGTGAAATGCTCAAGACAATATGAGCCAGGGAAGAACAAGAGAGCCAAAAAAAAGTTCCATATTCACTTAGGCAATTTCAAATGGGATTGGAAATTAGAATGCAATAAAAACAGATTATAATGAATTTGTTTTACTGTCTCTCTGACAAACTGAGTGACCTAATTGATAGTTTATGTGTCTGATTTATGCCTTTTTATGTATCATCATACAGGTATATGCAAGATGGCTTCCTTTATCTCTGAGACAAGTTGTATTTATTAAGATTCCCTGCAAAAACTTGTAGAAAATCTGTCATTATAGCAGAAAATCAAGCAAATTCTGCATTTTTGGCTTTAGAAGAGATAAAGTTCACCTTACAATACAACTGCAAAATGAGTTTATACAGTGTTGCCATACAAAGTATCTCAAAGTACTTTATATTAAAAATATCTCCAACAAAAACTTAGAATGGTTCTGAACTTAAAATTAAGGAGTCTTAAAATTAAACTGAAATGCTTCTTTTTTTTTTCCCCTCAAAGCGCTGTGCTGACTTTACAGTTCTGATGTCTGATAGAAGTGAATCCCACAATCAAGGAGTGTAAAAAGCAAAAGGCAAAACCAGCATTGAAAGGATTTAGGCTAAACCGAGGGTCAGTTGGCAGCCCCTGAGCAGAAAGCCTCAGTACAATGCAGAGGAGAATACTGATTCCTGTAATTGAAAATGGATGAAAAACCAAGGCCATGAATTGCCTTAAAAATTAATAGGGTAGTTGGATGAAGTGAAGAGGGCAAAAAGCAGATGGGAAGGGATCAAGGAAAAAGTTATCTAGAATGAAGTCAAACCAAGGAGAAGTCAACAGCACCTTTAAGGAATTTTTAGCTTGAATGGAACAAAACAGAAAAACATTATTTATTATTTCCCCATTGTCTTCAGAATGGGATAGTTGAGAATAAGGGAATTTATTCACTTCTTCTTAAAACAATCTCCCAGCTGGAACCACAAGCAAGTAAAGTTTTCCTAGTTAGATGAGTGGCATCAATGTATGAGTATTACCTAATAAAAAAGGGGACTGAAAGGGGAAAAAAGAAACAAGGATGGATTAGGTAGGTAGGTAGGTAGATAGATAGACAGACAGACAGACAGACAGATGGTAAGGCAGACAGGCAGACATGCAGACAGGCAGACAGATAGGAAAAAAGAGAAACTGAGAAAGCAGAACTGTCTCAAGTGTTAAGGAAAGCTTCCATTTGGGCCAGTAAAATAATTTGGCTTCTACAGCTACAACTTTTTTAAAATTACTGGAGTATTTCTCTCGAGCAGTTGATACTGGCAAGGCAGCAGCACCCATGAAAACTATGCAGACCTCTGCAATATTCTATTATGAAATATTCTATTATGAAAGTAGTACAGCTGTGTGTTTTCATGTCTTATCTGAAGCTTGTGAGCAAACTGATGTGATAGTAAGTTTAGAAAAACTTGTGTTATTTTTCATAACTTAGCTTGAGACAGTTTATTTTTAAGGTAAGAATTGACTTTGTGTCAACAGACATTTAGATTTATGTTTTGAGTCTGACTTTTTCAGGATGTGGCTTTGCACCACACTCTGTGTATGTACTTTGCTTTGGATGTGAAATAAACTTGCCAACTCATTTTTCAATGAAGTATGAGGAACATATGCTAGGGGCAATAACGTAAGAACTACTGCTGCTGGACAGGGTTTGAAGTTAAGGATGTTGGAGAAAGAAGGAGACAAATTTTTAGCCAAATGTTTCAAAAGTTGTGAAGCTATCTGTAAAGACCATTCAAGATGCTTCTGTTTGGCATCACTGAAAATCAGATTATTTGTTATGTAATTGTCTAAATCTGGATTTAGTAAATTATTTGTGTTTTTTTTACACACTCCAGGTACACAGTATGATTAAGCAGATGAAGGCTTAGATATAATGTATAAACACACAAATAGTTTTCAATTAGAAATCCATCTGGAGAACAGTATAAGCCATACATAATGGACAGGATGGGTAGGAGGTGTTTAGTTTAGCCCAGGTCTGAGAATTGTAGTGGGCTGGGGATGCTAATGATCAGTCTGCTTCTCTACACTGTTATGAAAGAATTGTGAAGGCAAATTCACTTTAAGTGATAGGTCAGTCTTTACTTTGATTCTTTATATACGACCTTGTCTTTTACTTGCTTGATTTGTATATTTGAGCCTCTGAAAAAGACAGTGCAGATTTCTATTTCTTTTAAAACTTTCCTCTTTAGGGAAAATAAGAAATAACATTTTGCCAGGTACAATGTAAATGAAGTATTGATCCTGGAAAAAAAAAAGGAAATGAGTGTTTGAGCCTTTCTAGAATCAAACTCTTACATGTCATTAGAATGGGGCCCAAATACCCAACTTGTTAATCAATGAGGCATAAAGCTAGATGCTTGTTTTACTTCTGAACATTCATGATAGGCAAATTGTAGGCTGCTAAGGGTATATATTTTTTGGGGGGGAGGAGACCTTACCAAAAATACAACTCCAACACAAATCCTTTCATATCCATCAGTTCTCTAACAAGCAGTGTAGATATCACTGAGTTGTCTCTAGAAGCAGAAGCAAACCTACTTTATCAACACAGTAGCTTTGCACCTTTCTGCACTGTGTTGTGTGCTCACTTTCATGCCTGTGGAACCAGCTTGGGTACCTGAAAGCAACTTAAATGTATAAATTTTGTCCATGCCAGTAAAATCTTTTTTTCCTCTGACAGGATAGCTTCATCTGCTCTACACATTAGGAACATTCCCTGTATCATGCTATACCTTAAAACGTGCTCGGATGTTTTCTGGAAGGCTGTTAGCTGGCATATGCTGAAGCTTTGACAAGGCCTTGGATTTCAGTTAAAGAGTATAGATTATCATGTCCCAGGTTCAGCCTTGAATTCATGAACTGCCCAAGCTGGACCTACTATAATAGGCATAGTAACAGTGTGCACATGCGTGTGGGGCACAGTAGTAGTTTTAATGGTCTCTCTGACTTAGCCACATATGTGCCATCTGTATAGCACCATAAGTACCCACAGGAGTCTTCAAATTATCATCAGCCTAAACACCTCCACCTTAAGCTAAGCACTATCTAGAGAAATAAATATCATCATGCTGTGGTCTGGCTCCCTACTTTAACAAATAATATGTAATTTTTAGAGTGATTTGGGGAGAAAAGGAAGAAAATTGAGGATGAGTCCGACGCTGTCTAAGGCCAAGTATAGCATAAAGAAGCCCTACAGGCTGAGAAAAATAGTCAATTTAAATAATATTTGGAAGAATACATACATTTATGCACAACCACAAAACAATTTAGAAGAGCAAATTAAATAGTTTGTGCTATCACATAGCTGTGAAATGGGAGCTGAGAGGCAGAAGTTGGCCAGTGTTTGTCTTTTTATGTAAGATACACTGTACTGGAACTCTGCAGAATTAAGAGATATTGGCAGATTATTCCTCCACACAACATACATTCTGAATACATATAGTTACTTGAGGTTCCAGTTATGTCACCAGTTTATCACTCAAAATCTATGCCAACTCTTTTTATTCTAGCTTTTTGGATAATGCAGATATATCCTCCATATTTTCTTTAAATGAATCACTTCACAGGATCTTGTAGTGTTGTTCAGGAAAAAATGCATTAAACGTTTAACCTAACTAAAGAAATGTCCTTGATCAGCTCAGATGTATTAAGCTTACCTAACATGCAAAAGGCACAAGTCAGAGAACCTAAAGATATTTTAAAGTCACATTTAGTGATATTTCCATAATTAAAAGAAAAACAATTGGAATTGTTGTATACACAATAAAAACAATACAGTACTGTGCTTTAAAATACCACAAACCAGACTCTCTCCTTAAGGTAAAGAAGGGGAGAAGTGTTTTGTATTAAAAGAATGCAAGTTAGCAGCTTTCAGTGAGATGATACCTTGGTATGTAAATAAAGTATACAGTACTGATAACAGCCACAACCTACCCAAATATACTCTGAAATTGGCAAAGCATTCAATCATAAGGTCAATATTAGTGAAAGGAAGGCTGCAAAGATAAAAATTTTTTTTGGTGAGACTCGTACTTGATCAGATGCTGCAGTCTGGGGAAGCTGCTTGGCTTTCTGTGAATGGGAAAAGCAAATCTGAGGTTCAATGATTTACTCATTTAGATGAAAGTCAGCCCTGTTGAGGTTGTGTTTGTTAAGTCTTGAGGCACAACAGCCACTCAGGTCTCAGTGCAGCTGTTGCCTGGTACACTGCAGGTGCATTTGGACCGTATCCCCGTTTTCTGTTGTGCAAAAATCCAGCTGGCGGTACAAGTGAAGCACATTCCCACCTCTCTGTTAGAACTATAGAATCATTTAGGTTGGAAAAGACATTAAAGATCATGGAATTCAACCACAAAATTAAAATTGCCAAATCCACCACTAAACCATGTCCCTAAGCACCACATCTACATGACTTCTAAATACCTCCAGGGAAGGTAACTTTACCACTTCCCTGGCCAGCTTGTTTCAATGCTTGACAATTATTTCAGTGGAGGAATTTTTCTTACTATCCAATCTAAACTTCCCCTAGAGAAACTTGAGGCCATTTCCTCTCATCCAAATGTTTCTTGAGAGAAGAGACTGCCGCCCACCTTGCTACAACCTCATTTCAATTAGTTGTAGAGAGCAATACGGTCCCCCCTCTGTCTCTTTTTCTCCAGTTTTGTAAACTGGGGTTTACAAAACCCCAGTTCCTTCAGATGTTCCTCATATATCTTCTGTTCTAAATCCTTCATCAGCTTTGTTGCCCTTCTTTGAACATGCTCTAATACCTCCGTGTCCTTCCTGGAGTGAGGTGCCCCAAAACTGAACACGTTAGTCATAGTGCAGCCTCACCAGGGCTGAGTATAGGGGCGCAATAACTTCTCTACTCCTGCTGGCCACACTATTTCTGATAGAAGCCAGGATGCTATGGGCCTTCTTGACCACCTGGGCATGCTGCTGTTCATATTCAACTGGCCCCCATACTCTTCATATTCAACCAACACCCACAGGTCCCTTTCCATCAGGCAGCTTTCCAGCCATTCTTCTCTAAACTTGTAAATGCTGTATGGGATTGTAGTGACCCAAATGGAGGCTTCAGCACTTAACCTTGTTAAATCTCATACAATTGGCCTTGGCACATCCATCCAGCCTGGCCAGCTCCCTCAGCTGAGCCTTCCTACTCTCAAGCAGATCAACACTCTCACCTAACTTAGCATTGTCTGCAACAACCCAGTACTGAGCCCTGGGGAACACCACTGGCAGCCAACTGGATTTAACTCCATTCACCAGCACTCTTTGGGCCTGGCCATCCAGCCAGATTTTAACCCAACAAAGAGAACACCTGTCCAGGCCATGAGTAGTCAATTTCTCCAGGAGGATGCTGTAGGAAACTATGTCAAAGTCTTTACTAAAGTCCAGGTACACAACACCCACAACCTTTCTTTTGTCCACTAAACAGATCACCTTGTTGTAGAAGGAGATCAGGTTAGTCAAGCAGGACCTGCCTTTTACTGTGTTTCCCCCCACATCCAGTAAAGGACAGAGATTCTCATTAGCCCTCATTTTGTGGCTATTGCATTTATAGAACCCTTTTTTTATTGTCTTTACAGTAGTATACAGATTAAGTTCTAGTTGGTGTTTGGCACTCTAATTTTATCCCTGTATAACCTTGCAACATCCTTGTAGTCCTCCTGAGTCGCCTGCCCCTTCTTCCAAAACTTATAAACTTTCCTTTTATCCCTGAGTTCCAGCCAAAGCTCTCTGATCAGCCAGGCTAGTTTTCTTCTCCACCAGCTCACATTTCACTGTGTGTTGATGGTCTGCTCCTGTGCCTTTAAGATTTCCTTCTTGAAGAAGATTACCTGCAAACAACCTGTACTCAAGCAGAACATGTCTGTATTATTACTCGACAATGACAGCAATGTAGCTCAAAGGACAGAATATTTTTAGAGGGTGTCTATATGTGGAGATGAAGTCTTCTCGAGAGGACATTGGTACATCTCCAATGGGAGAAGAATTTTTACTGTAAAGAACAGTTCCACAATGCTCTTTAAGAAATGTTATTCTGGAACCGTAAGCCAGCTCCCAAAAGATGCTGCCTAGCCAGCACGCTGTAAGTGACCCGTCTCCAGAGTGACAGGGCACATGAGTGACTAGCTCAAAGTCTCGGGCAGTGAGTAATGGAAATTTATGTGAGCATGTGACAAATATGCAGTTGGGGGAAAATGATGCATGCTTGAAAGAATTTTTATCAGCTTTTTAATATAAAAAATGTCTCTCATTTCTGCTTTGTAAATTTAAGAAGTGTGCTTACCTTCAACTGACTTTTCATTTTTCTCAACAGGAATAGAGCTGAAAATCTGCTGAAAAGTGCTAAAAGTCTACTGAAATCACTATTTTATCCAGGTTAGCAAGAATGAAAGAAGACTGTGGAGACCCAAAGAAGGGCTTATAACATTAGGAGACTGGTCAATAAAATAGTAAGTGCAGAGAAGGACAGCAAGGTGTGCAATAACATCTGCAAGAGGAAGGCGTAAGTAAGCTGGGACTATTCAGCATGAAAAGGAAATAAGTTAGAGACATGAGAGGTGCAGAGAAGACTTGTAGACCTTAACTGCTCCTTGTCTCTTCCAACACAAAAGGCTGAAGGCATTAAGTGCAGCTATGAGGATTACGTTTCAGAGAGGGAAAAAAAAAAAAAAGGAAAAGAAAGAAAAACAGAAGATTAAAAAGAAGATGAGAAAAAGGAAGCAATTCTTCAATCAGTGAGGATAGAATGGTATTGTGGATGCAAGAAATTTACCCAGGTTCAAAGGGAAGCTGAGCAAGTACTTGGAAGAGAGATCTATTGGGGGTTATTATAAAGACAAACACCAACAGCCTAAGGTAACAGAACATCATAAGAAAACACACACATATACTCTGTCTTACCTAGGCATGCATGTGTGATCTGCCTGGAGACAAGGGATTGGGCTAGATAAATCCTTGGGCTAAGCTAGTGTAACTGTTCTGAATATCAATCAGCCTGTTCATCTCAAAACAGTACTATAAAAAAATATCTATTCAATCACATGCAACAAAAATTATTTCTGGGCCTTTATTCTCCCTGGTCCCCCACATTCAGAGTGACAGAACATAAATGCAGCAAAGCAGGATTAGAAACTGAAGCCATCCATCCACCTGTGATATGCATCTTTGGCCCTTTTCTAACCTTTTCTATTTAATTACTTGTCTGTGTTAATAAGTTTTCACAGTAGGGATCTTTCACTTTTTCTTTTTTTCATTTGGGGGGAGGGAGCAGGAGAGGGGGACAGTCATGGTCTTTTCTTTTTTTTTCATCTGAAAGTTTCATTTTTATGAGGAAAATCTCAACTAGTCCTAATCTTCTTTCCTTGATATGATTATTAGCTTTATTGATTTCCCTTTGCTTATATTTTACAAAATCTTCTTATGACTAAAATCTTGTCCCTTTTATTCTGTATCATCCCAGGGAAATTTCTTGGGGAATATGTAGAAAGAATTCAGAAAACATCACTGGAGCTCTTTGGATAATAATATTGTTCTGTTACATCTGTTTCTCGATTCAGCGATATCACACCTTATCTGAGAAATTCTTGCCCATCCAAATTTTTATTTTTTAAAAAAATTATTCAAGTACAATTTTTATCCAAATACAATTTTTATTCAAAATTTTATTTTGTATACGGGTGACTGAAGTGAGACTGAATATTTCTATGTAAAAAGAAAAGCTGAGAAAGCTCTTATTTTCAGAGAATTATGAGATCATTCTACTCTTGTAGCCATACAGAACTTGTATAGGCTCAGTAGCCCTTTATTGAGTTTGATTTAATATGTTACAGCGCTTGTTATAAGGAAATTTCATTCTGTGTTGGACTTCAGTGCTGCTAGTTGGCTTAGAGTTGGGCAGAGTTTGATATATCTTACCATAAGAGTTTGTAGACAGACTATTCCATCTGGAATAGCAAGGTGCAAGATTGTTATGTGGCCCCTAAGAAACCTGCTGTCCTTAGTTTATACAGTTTACCCTGTTACATGGAAGGATTTGTTCAGCTTCAAAGGATGAAGAGGGATTGAGTTATGATGGAACAAAACACTTTCCCCCAAATAAACATCTCTATTTGGAAGATTTTTTTAGAGACATTCTCTTCCAAGTCTCTTCTTAAATATTGATGCAAATGTTGGGCTTATATTTAGCTCTAAAAGCATATCATCTTGTATTCAGGTCATTTAGAATATTGGTAATTTTTTAATGCATATTCTAAATAAATATGGATGTATCACTTTAAATTCAAATAGGACTTCAGAGAGATTTAAAAATGCTACGCCTTCCCACACCAGAGTTCACTTCAGACAGTATATGAGGAGCAGAGGCAAAAGGATGTGTGATGCAAAGTGGGGTAAGTGCTACCAGAAAAGTGATGAGAGTCTCATTCTGTTGTAAAAGAAATATGGCAACACTGATGGTTTAATTTAAGAACGTGTAAGGCATGAGTGAGAAAAGATGATAATGATGGAAAGCTTAAGAGCAGAGTTTTGGAAGAAAAGGGGAAAGCACGCAACCTTCTGCAAAATATATCTTATATCAAGACAACTCCTTTGAAGTTTCTCAAGTCATTAAACCATAGCTAAGCTTGGCCTACGAGGCCTAAAATGTGCTGTGACACAAAGCCACAGCCCAAGGCAAGGTTCTGTGGATAAGCAGGTACAGCCAGCAGGGAATTCCAGGGTGCATTGGATATGCCAGTATTGTTGCCTGTGTCCCTGAAAAGTGCAGGTTAAGTCATGGCCAGAGGGTGCAGCAGTCTCAGCACTTGAGGATGTCAGCAAGTTTCTACACAGACAGACAGACGGACAGTAGGTGATGGGGTGGGAGCAGCATAGGCTGTGCTAACTGTTATTCTTATTTATGTTCATTCTTTCTGAGTCTGATATACCTCTCTTAATGAGAATGGTGACTGCATGGGTGGAAAGGGAGAACTTTTTCATGAGTGTGACTTAGACAAAATGCAGTGGTGGCTATTCTGCTTTTTAATACACACAGAGACATGCTGCCCTTTGTTGTGAGACCGAGAACCCTGTGCCTTGCCAAAGTTCTTGTTTTCTCTTGGGAGTCTGATACTTTTTTTTGGAAAAAAATGTCTTCCTGATAAGACTGAGATTCTTTTTGTGTTAGTAGCTCATAAAGGGACTCAGTAAGATTCTCTGTGGTTTCTTATCTTCCCCCTTGTTCACAAAATTGACCCTAAAATAGAGTGAACTCTGTAGGGAAGATTGTTGAGCAGTACTACCTTCACAGAGGATTTTAGGAAACATTTTATTTTTCATCATTGTTTTGGCAGACACAGAAATGTTCAGTCAATTATTGCAAATAAAATTGTTTTCTTTGAGAAAAGTAAAACTTTTTTTTTCCTGTTAGCTATAGCGTTCACTGACACTTAATTCTGTTTCTATGAAGTGTGCAGCCAGTATCATAATTCTAATAAAAGATGTTTTCTTTAATATTCCATTGCTTTGTATTTATTGACCTGGATACTATAACACAGTATTTATTTTGCTCTGTTTTGTTTTGACATACTGCATGAGCAGCTTCACAGCGTAGTTCTATGAGTGGGTGATTTCCTACAAATGGTGGATATGCTTCTCAGGTGCTTATAAGCCTGGTTTGCTTTATTTCTAACAGGCATATAATGGTAGCTGAAGAAGGTGCACATACACAAGAACGCAGACAAATACAGAAAATGTTTCAAATACACATTTCCCTGGCTCTGCCTATGTTCTCTTCTAGCCTGGAGGACTCTAGGAAAGATATCACTAGGGTTAACAACAAGTGTTCAGCTTACCTGAAAGTACTCAAGTCCTTTGTCAGTTGAAGTTCAACTCAAATTCATGGCTTTCTGAAAGACAGGTCCTGCTTGACTGACCTAAGTGGTGGTGGTGAATGGACAGTGAATGGAGTGGTGGTGAATAGAGTTGAATCCAGCTGGCGCCCTGTCACAAGTGTTGTTCCCCAGGGCTCAGGGGCCAGTTCTGCTTAGTATCTTTATCAACGATTGGAACAAGGAGATTGAGTGAGCGCTCTGTAAGTTTGCAGACAATGCTATGTGGGGAAGGAGTGTCGATCTGCTTGAGAGTAGGAAGGCTTGGCTGAGGGAGCTGGCCAGGCTGGATTGATGTGCCAAGTCGAATTGTATGAGATTTAACAAGGCCAAGTGCTGAAGCCTCCATTTGGGTCACAAAAACCCCATGCAGCATTTACAAGTTTAAGAAGAATGTCAGGAAAGCTGCCTGATAGAAAGGGACCTGTGGGTGTTGGCTGAATATGAAGAGTATGGGGGCCAGCTGAATATCAGCAGCAGCATGCCCAGGTGGCCAAGAAGGCCCATAGCATCCTGGCTTGTATGAGAAATAGCGTGGCCAGCAGGACTAAGGAAGTGATTTTTAGCCCTGGTGAGGCTGCACCTTGACTAACGTGCTCAGTTTTGGGGCACCTCACTCCAGGGAGGACACTGAGGTGCTAGACCATGTCCAAAGAAGGGTAACTATCTGGATGAGAGAACTGAGTTCACCCTTAGTAATTTTACAGGCAACACCAAATTGTTCAGTGTTGATCTACTCGAGGATAGGAATGAAATGCAGAGGAATCTGGACAGGCTGAATCAATGGGCTGAGGTCAATTCCGTTCAATGATGCCATGTGCTGGGTTCTGCACTTTTGTCACAACAACCCGAGCCAATGCTATAGGCTTGGGGAAGAGTGGTTGGAAAGCTGCCTGGCAGAAAAGGACCTTGAGGTGCTGGTCGACAGCCAGCTGAACGTGAGCCAGCAGTGTGCCCAGGTGGACAAGAAGGCCAGCAGCATCCTCAACTGCATCAAAAATAGTGTGGCCAGCCAGAGTAGGGAAGTGATTGTGCCACCGTACTCAGCACTGGTGAGGCCACAGCTTGAGTACTGTGTTCTCTTTGGGGCAACACAGGATAAGAAGGACATTGAGGTGCTGAGGTGGGCCCAGAGAAGGGCAATAAAGCTGGTGAAGGGTCTGGGGAACATGGCTTATGAAAAGCGGCTGAGGGAACTGGGATTGTTTTGCTGGAGAAAAGGAGGCTGAGGAGAGACCTTATTGCTCCCTATAACTGCCTGAAAGGAGGCTGTAGTGAAGTGGGTGTTGGTCTCTTATCCTAGGTAATTAGTGACAGAACAAGACAAAATGGGCTCAAGCTGCACTAGGGGAGGTTTAGATTGGATGTTTGGAAGAAATTCTTTACCGCAAGAGTGGTGAGGCACTGGAACAGGCTGCCCAGGGAGGTGGTGGAGTCATCATCCCTGGAGGTGTTCAAAAAATGTGTACATGTTGCACCTGGGGACATGGTTTGATGGTCATGGTAGTGTTGGGTGATAGTTGGACTTGATGAACTCAGAGTTTTTTTCCAACCTTAATGAGTTCATGATTCTATTCTATGATTCCAATGATGGCTGAATTCAGAATTTAAATTCAAGGATCTTAACAGCTGATATACTTGAATGCTGGGATGTCAGTAAGACACACCAAAAAAGCATGAAAATGCTACATCCTTTCTGAGCTTAAAACCTCTTTTAAAATGCTATGTAGAAATCTCAGTGGAGCTGTGATTTTTAAAATTTCATTCTGTTATTAGGTGTTGATATCAATAATGTTCCTTGCAATTATGGCAACAGTACCTGAGTCTTATGTAATCACTTAAAGTACCTAGTGAAGAAATGGGTGTCCTGAAAGTTAGCCTAAACTTTTTAGTTAGCCAGCTCAAGGAGTTCTACACCTCTAAGTCTTACAATTTTGTCTGTCACAAAGCTGTGGCACATTGAAGATGAATTGATATCCCACCTCTTGAAGCTGAGTCTTGCAGATGTGGAATTTTTGACTCAGAGGGGAATAAATAAGTCAGGTCCTTTCTCTGTGCTTACTTTTCAGCTGCCTGCCTACAAAGTGCTAACCAAAAGAAAACCAGCTCAACTGTTGCTCCTGGAACTGTCTATGTAGTTATAGGATACAAATAGTGAATTTTAATCCTTCAGTTAAAAATGTTTTGGTTTTGTTTTTTAATTAGAAAATAACAGATAGTTTTCATCTCATCTTTCACAAGTACGCACAGCAAGCACTTTGCAGATAATGCTGAGGAAGACAGACTAGGTAGATACTCCTTTCTGCTTGCTAACTTCTGAAAGTATTACAGATCATGGCCTGAATCTTGGTGTCACCATCTTCCACCTCACTGGGAAACCCTGATGACATCTGGGATGTGTACCCAGGTTATTTGATCTTGAAATCAAGGTACAGGAGGCTAGTATATAGCCAGGTGTGAAGTTAGATTGCAGTGAGGAAATATACTTGGATGCAACATGCTTGGGTTCTCTACTAGAAACATAAGATACATATGTTTGTTGTTCATCAGTTATAGATTTATAGGAATTCCAGATCTTCAGCTTGGTGTTTATACTATGTTTAGAGCAAAGTCCAAAAAATACAGGAGTGGTAGAATTGTCTTGGGCTATAATGATTCCACTGACCATTCAGAAGTGTCAACAGACTGTGAGGTTCCAAGTATTTTGGCTTTGTCTTGCCCAGCTCCTATTTGTCCTGCTAAAGTACTGTATTTCAGGATTGAGCACATTCGATGCTGTTACACAGGGAAGGAGCTATTGTTTCATCTTGCTGCTGGTCAGTATTCCTATCAAATTCATATAAACATGTAATTCTCATTATTAAATTTCAGCTTCTGATCTATGTCTAAAAGAAGCAAAGAATTACAGAAGAACTAATATTCTGTATTGATCTATGTCACAGTACAGTTGGGTCTAATTTAAATTTAAAAAAATAATAATTGCAATGAACACATTCTTAATCTTAAGTTTTATACGCACAAAGGTGCACCAAAGGAATAAGGAAAAATAAAAACAAAACCAAAAAACATCCCACAAACAGAGAATTGTAACTCTGGATTAGGGAATACAACAACATACCATACAAGTATGAAAATGTAAGGGTAGGGCTTTAGAATTCCAGCCATCTATGGTAGGAAATATTGTGTCACAGTGTCTTTAAGACAGTATTAAGATTCTAAGACTATCACAGAAAAATTCAGATACTGCAATATTCTCATTAACTGATTGTATTTATAAAATCCATATGAAAAGTGCAAACAGACAGGGAAATCATTTGGGATGCCTGGGGATGTAGGTAAAATTAATTGATTCAAGATTTGGTAGAGTAATTTTATCTTCTGATATATATTGTTTGCTCCTGGGACCAACTTGTCAACTTTGTGTCAATTTCTAAATGTATTAAATGCAAATACTGATTTGGCTAAGAGTTTTAATTGAGTAATGATGGAAAATACTGAAAAAGTTAAGAACTTACATGTGCTGGCAGGCCAGATGTGGAATAAAAGGTCAGGAAGATGTAGTGCCCTGTGGCAAAACTGAGCCAAGGAGCTGCACCTCATTCCAGTCTTGTCGCTCCATGAACATTAGATGCTCCACTTAGATGCTCTAGAGCATTTAGAATCATAGAATCCTTTAGG
>NW_008592656.1:0-314 GCF_000691845.1 Merops nubicus
AACCCCTAACATGCTGTGATTCTGTGACCTGTGTGTACTTGGTGGGTGATGTGAGAGGGTGGGCACACACGGTGTGTACCTTAAGGAGATTTAACCTCATCAGGAAATTAATCTGTGGTGTGAGTTGTGTGTTGCAGCAAGGGATGCAGTAGGTGTGACCCAAAACGACAAAGAGTGAACTTCTCAAAGAACCAGAAGTGTGCAGTGATGACCTGAACCTAGCTGGTGCTGGAGCCAAACAATAAGCCCATGGAACAGGGGAAGATGTGTTGATAAGGAGAATTTTCCGTAATGGGAATCCCATATGAGTAAAT
>NW_008592656.1:629-2899 GCF_000691845.1 Merops nubicus
CTAGTAGAAGAGGGGGGGGAGGGGCTGCTATTCATTCCTCTGGAGCAACCACTAAACTGAAGGGCAGAAAGAAAGGCAGAAAGACAGAGAGACAGCAAGACAGAAACAATGAAAAAGAAAGGCAGAAAGAAAGAGAAAAAGAGAGAAAGAGAGAAAGGCAGGAAGAGGCAGAAATGCATAAAGGCAGAAAGAAAAGAGAAAGGCAGAAAGACAGAAAGAAAAAGAAAGAAGAAAGAGAAAGAAAGAAAGAAAGAAAGAAAGAAAGAAAGAAAGAAAGAAAGAAAGAAAGAAAGAAAGAAAGAAAGAAAGAAAGAAAGAAAGAAAGAAAGAAAGAAAGAAAGAAAGAAAGAAAGAAAGAAAGAAAGAAAGAAAGAAAGAAAGAAAGAAAGAAAGAAAGAAAGAAAGAAAGAAAGAAAGAAAGAAAGAAAGAAAGAAAGAAAGAAAGAAAGAAAGAAAGAAAGAAAGAAAGAAAGAAAGAAAGAAAGAAAGAAAGAAAGAAAGAAAGAAAGAAAGAAAGAAAGAAAGAAAGAAAGAAAGAAAGAAAGAAAGAAAGAAAGAAAGAAAGAAAGAAAGAAAGAAAGAAAGAAAGACTTCCTTCTCTATGGAAGTTCATCTCATTGAGATGAGTCATGTGCTGCTGTATGATTTTTCTGTAGGTAAAGATGGATCTTTCTCTACTAACCTCCCGCGTCCTTGGGCACTGTCTTATTGCCATCCCCCACCTCCAAAGACTCCACTGTGCATCTCCAGCCTTTTCCACACTTCAAAGCTCGGAAAACAAAAGAAGAGCTTGGCACAGCATCTCGTTTGTCTTCATTGCACTCCATTAGACTTAAAGCCAGGAAGCAGCCACCGAAGACACTTGTTTTTTAAGTGTAAGGCTTCACTTCTGAATAGCAGAAGTTGTCACAGCTCTGGGGAAAAAAAAAAACACAGCAGCTCTCCGTGCATATTGCATTGGATACTTACTGCTGCTCCTAAAACCATTGCCATTTTAGCGGAAATACTCCTAAAATTATTATCCTGTAACAAATGTCTTCATCTAGCCTGAATCTACACTCCTTCAGTTTAGAGCTGTTGCCCCTTGTCCTGTTGCTACAGACCCTAGTAAAAAGCCTGTCCTCGTCTTTCTTGTGAACTCCCTTTTAAGACTGAAAGGCCACAATAAGGTCTCTGTGGAGCCTTCTCTTCTCCAGGCTGTCCAACCACAAGGCTTTGAGACTTCCCTCATGGCACAGGGGGTCCAGACTTTGCATCATTAATGTTTCACGTCCTTGCTCTGGACCTACTCCAAAAGGGCCCTGTCTCTCTGGAAGGGCCACTGGGGCAATTTGGGGGTTTTTGCTCATGGGGAGGCACTGCCCTATGTGGCCCCTTGGGCTAACGGCTCCTGCAGGTCTGGGTGGAGCGATGTACCACCTGGGCTGCTGCTGTCCCCAGGGAGGAGGACACCCGCCGAGGGCTCGACATCAGCCTGGGCAGCGATGTCCCCATGGAGGAGGACACCCTCGCAGTTGCCACCACTCCAGGACAGCAAGTGTCCCAGCAGGACAGCACGCCAGAGAAGGTGCAGGAGGAAACAACAGGGTGCCTCATTCCCAAAAAATGTCAGGAAGCACAAGGCTCCTGACACCTCTGCTGGGGTGGGAGAGTGAAACTGGGCCTCTTGCAGGGACCTGATATGTTGGGGAGGGGGGTGGGAGGTGTTTTTTCGCAGTATTTATGAGTGTTTTGTTCTCCTGTTCCATTCACCCCATGGAGGACACCCTTCCAGTTGCCATCCCTCCAGGGCAGCACGTGTCCCAGCAGGACAGCTCGCTGGAAAGGCACGGGAGCAAACGCCAGGGTGCCATGTGCCCAGAAAATTCCAGGAAGCACAAGGCTCCCGATGCCTCTGCTGGGGTGGGAGGGTGAGACTGGGCCTGTTGCAGGGATCAGATATTTTGGGGAGGGGGCAGAGGGGTGTTTGGGGGGAGTTGGGGAGGTGAGTGTTGACTGGGTAATAGTGTTTATGAGTGTTTTTTTCTCCGTTTCTATTAAACTCTATTTATTCAGACCCTTCTGTGCTCGCATGGGATGGGGAGGGAGTGCAGGAGGCAGCAGGACATGACACCCCAGAGGCACCAAAGCAGGGCTGAGCCCCATCTCAGACCCATCAGGCCCCACAGGGCTCCAGGCCATCCCCAGAGCGGCGGCACCGCCAGCGCTGCAGGCAGCCACGGGAGGTGACTCCCCTGTCCCTCCCCCAGGGACGCAGCCCTCTGGCAGGG
>NW_008592657.1:0-28062 GCF_000691845.1 Merops nubicus
CCAGATTTCTGTGAAATCTGGGGAAGAAGTCTGAACGTGATAGGAATAGAACACACGGCTAATTTGAAGAAAGTGGTTTTGGCCACTCTGTCTTTTATCCCACTTTATGGGAAAACTGGGTTCGTGCCTGTTGCAGAAACTACTCACTAGCAACATTTTGAATGAGGAACATATCTGCGAGTTATAATTTGTGCAGACCCTTTAAAACCGTCTTGCACCTCGGTGTTCTCTGTACCTAAGTTATACTGTGTAATTTCTTGTTAATGTGACTTGTTTTGTACACAACAGACGTTGTCGTTCAGACGCTATTGAGCCTCATTTCATCGTTCATTTCTAGACGGCTCTTTTTTTCTTTTCCTGGTACTACGTGTTAACCATATCAGGGCAATACTGAAGTTTTATGGTGAACATGCGTAACAAGAGTCATAAATTCTTTAAAATCTATTAAATGGTGCTTGATTCTCAGATGATAACGGGTTTCTATTACTTAGTATGATAGTTCAGTTTGGTAACCTGCCATTTTGATAAGTTTGAGGGTGATTAAAGGATTTGGGATGTGACTTTTCAGAAATAAAAATAATTGTAAAATGTTTTCATTCATTAAACGCTTATTTTTTCTGTGGCACTCATAGAACAGTCCTTTTTTAAAAAACGTGTACTAATGTCTTTTTATCTTCCTGCTTCATGTATTAAAATTTATACAGAGCATGTACAGTGTGGTAGCTGTAACTTCAGCCTTGCCTTTAAAGTGCCTGGGCCTAAAACTCAACGTTTATCTACAGATATTTAAACTATTTTCAGGAGAATGTCTTTGAAGAGACTTAACAGCACGGTGTTTAAGGGTCGTAGGGATGTCATTGAAACGTAGGCAGAGGTAATTTCAGAATTCTAGGATTTTTCTTGTAGTGAGTAAAATAGCCGAAAGCTGTTGAGAAATGTTTTGTTTGCTTTTCGGGCCTTGTTGCAGAAGGGTCTCTGGATTTTGGCTGCGGTTGCTAAAGTGCTTCCAGCTTCACAGGCAGCAGCCGGCCGAACGGCCCTCGGGCTGATGTCACTCCCCCGGTAGCTGGGGCTGTGTAAAACGGCCTTCAAAACAGAGGGAAGAAAAATTTATGCTCATAACTGTGTTACCCGATAAAGTGTTCCTCTGATACACACAGCAGCAGTTTTACAGAGAGTGCCCCTTTGTTTTCATACATAACCAAGTGAAGAAAAGGCATCTGCGTTGCTGGGTCTGGTAGGTGCAGGGCTGCCTGGAGGGGCAGGTGAAGGAGGAGGAGCTTTCATACTGAAGAGGGGACAGGATCCTCCTCTAGCTAGGTTCTGTTGCATTTTGACCTTTGTAAAATTAGTTTGGGGTCTTAAATTATCTATTAGTGACACAGGTGCTGCCCGAGGTTCTCATAAGGGTGTTTGCCACGTGAAAACACAGAAATCCCCCAGTGGTTTTCAGAGCAAAGCTAAAGAATACGTTTCAGTGCAGTTTGTGTCTAAACCAAATTTTTTGTTTATATGCATCTTGGTAAATTTCCCTTTTTATTATTCATATGTAGATGCTTAAACATAAAACACTAGACTAGGATGTTCTGCCTGAGTGGGGTGTTTGGAATTCTTACATGTGGACATAAAGTCTTGGGATTTTGTAGCTTTGTCCATGCAGAAGTCCTGACCTAGCTGGTACAGGACAGGGTGATACTCCAGGGGCAGAGGAAATCACTGGTACCTCTTCTGGTAGAAGCTGAAAATCCAGAAGCAGTGGTCCTGTCTGTTCATCAGGATGTCTCACAGCACTGCTCCCAGTGCCACCTACACAGATGGTTGGTTTGTCACAAAGTGTGCAGTTGATGTGGATGAGTAGAACAGAGCTGAAGAATCACAGGAAAAAGCCTGGTTTTAAGTGCAAGGGAGAAAATGTTCTTGAGAGTTACCCTGTTCTCTGGCAGACAGTCTGGCATGGTGGTAGTTATCCACATCTCTGAGTCTGCAAATCCTTCCCGGGTAGCATAACAGCACAGGAAGACCACATTTGGAGTGGGGTTTTTTTTGTAATTTTCATATAGTTTTGCCTTGGATGGCTCTATTCTGATGAGCTTCTCTACTTCTATCTGGGTGAAAATGCTTCTCCAGACAGTGCCAAGAGGGGTGCTCTTGCAGTGCAGTCACACTCAAGATGGTGCTTTAAAGCAGGCAATAAAGTAGGAGCTTTCCTCAGTAACTTTTTTATTGTATAGATGTGCTACAAATTATTAAGATGACAAGGTTTTCAGAATTACAGATTAATTTAAAAGTGGTATTTTAAAATTGTGTGTGAAATTTGAAGCAGTATAAACTCCAGCACATCACCTGAGTAGTTGGTACCTTTTTTCGGGAAGGAGGTGGTGCACACTGGCACAAGGGTTGGTTTGGGATGTCTCAGTCTGGACGAGGCTGCAGCTAAAAGAATGGTTTAATTTGTGTCTCCATTTGTTCCTTGAGATACTTCTCTCCCCTGACTCTTCCAGGCATACTGTTTTCTTGTAGAATAAAAGTTTTAGACTTGGGTCCCTTCCACTCTTGACTTTAATGTAACATCCAGACCTTGCTTTGCTTTTGCCAACTTGCTGACTTGAATGCTTATTTTTGATCACAGCTCACACTGACAGAAGTCCAGTAGCCACTTACTGGCTGTCACTGGCAGTAGAACAGGTTTTGTGCTGTAAGGGAGTAGGAATCAATGATGTTGTTACCTCTGGCTTTGTTAGACATTGCTGTTGGAGCTCTGCTTGGACAAGTGTGACCAGTGGCCTCGTTGAGCATGATGTCTGCTCATTTTGCAGATGTGGAGCCATGTGGTGAGGCTGCTTCACAGGTCCTGGCAGCTGCCAGGTCTCTGCGAGGGGAGGCTGCTGCCTGTGGGGAACAGGTTCCTGAGGGGAGATGCCCGTTCAGTCTGAGAGCTGCTGTGCTAAGCTGGCACCTGTGAAAGTCAAACCAAGCAAACAGAAACTTCCAGGGACCTGGAATATGTCTCCAGCTTTAGTCCTTTCCATTTAAAAAAAAAAAAATTAGCTTTTTTGTATACTTTGCTGCACCTCACCTTAATTAAGATTTCATTACCAAAATAAATTCAGTTAATTGAGGCAGAGGAAAAATAAATGTGTTGAGGCCAGCTGGTGTCAGATCCCTTCACAGAAGTTGGCAGCTTACTCTGCTGTGTGGAAATGCTCCTCCACAAATTCTCTGACAGGGTAACAAGTGAGTGGGACTCCTCAAGTACCAAACACAGACATGTGTCATGACAAGTGTCCTGTGCAGTGGAGGCATTTACTTCACCAAGCCATTGTCCCTCTTCAGGTGATCTATTTAAACGTCTACTGGTAGCCTGATATAAAAATGAATTCACCTTAGAAGTCATTTATTAAATATTTGGAGGTCTTTTCAGCATGCACTTAGCAGGTGGATTGAGAACAAGCATGTGTGTGTCTCTAGGCAGCTGCAGGGACAGGCTGTTCAGAAGGCAGAGTCGGTGCTGCCAGTGCTCAGTGGATTGTCACAGAGACTGAGGGAGGACTTGCTCCTCTCTGCATCACACACGTGGGGTGTGTGTTCACATTGACCTCTGCAGGCCTGCACGGTGTAAATGCATGGTGCCTGTCCTGTAGGAGAGGTGCTGCCCCTGGCAGTCTTCTGCAGGACTGCCACAAGCTGAGCTGGCACAGGCACAGCAAACCCTGCCTCTTAAGGCACTTCTACTCACCTGGTCTCTCTGAAATCTCAACTCTGTGATTTTTGATCTGGACCAGAAAAAAACTAGTCAATAGGACTCTCTTCAGCAGGTGGAAACAGCTGCTTTGGGCTGGTAGAAGTGCAGCTGAATGATGCCCCATTGTTTGTCTGGGCCTTGGTGTTGCTGGAGCTCCTCCATCAGAATGTCCCAGTGCAGACCTTTCTTGACAGGGGGCTGTGGAAAGGTGTCATCCGCCTTTGAGAAAGGCTCTAGGGATTGGTCTCAGGATGCAACTTGTGTAAAAGCTCCTGTTGTTACCACTAGTAGTCCTTCCTCCTACAGTTTGAGACTACTGTGAAGTCCAGGGGAAGCTGACTGCTCAGTTCCCTGGGGGGAGATCAGGAATTAGGTTCAGCTAAATGATTTCTCAGTTTTCTGAAGAAGCACTCTGTCATTTGGCAGCAGAAATAAAATTTGTTTCCTTGTTGAAATGGTGTCTTCTGGTAGGTGTGTTTTGGTCTAAGGGAGGTTCCTGCCTGTAGGAAGAATATACTGGAATGCTTTTATTTTGTGTGACAGAGCTTGACCAGGTACACAGCCTGCTTGGCTTTCAGACCATCAGATTCAGTCTGCAGAGCTGAGGGCTTTTAATATTGAAAACTGTAGGCAGATTACAGGCAGTGGCTGCTGGTAGTGCTTTAAAATGTTTGGTCATGTGCAGCCTGTGTAAGTACCATATAAAAACCATTCTAATGCAGAGATTCTTGCATTTGGAGCTTACTCAGTCCAAGTGTCTCGGGTAGTTGGGTTTTTTGTTTGGCCCTTATGTAAAAGGTCAGAAGGCAGCATTGGATAGCTTCAGGCCCATGCTGCTTTCAAAAGGCTTTGCAAGGCTGGCTTCATAAGGAACTTTGAGTCTCTTTGCTCTGCAGAAAGTGCATTGAAAGAATTCATGTCTCTTTGGTTAACTCAAATGAGGTGATTAGCTTAAAGGAGGGGGAAGATAAGACTTTAGTTTGAGCCAGTTCTACCCTTCTTGTGAAAGCAAGCTCAGAAAAAAAGCCCACATTTATTTCTGTGATGTGAATTCTCTCTCTGCCAGTTTGGTTTCCATTTCAGTGTAAAGCCCTGGGCAGTGTGGGTGCTGAGGACTGGAGCTCCAAGGGAGAGACAGGGGTGAGGACCTCTCTTCTGTGTCCTGCCAGCCTGAGTGCTGGCAGCAGAGGGGAATGGGGTATGGGGAGCCATGGAATCAGTGGTGTGGAGTTCTTGGGCTGTCACTAGGTGCCTGTTTTGTTGCAGGGTAAGCAGGTGAGACTTCAGTCTGCTTTATGCAGGTGAGTCTTCCTGCAGCTTGCTGTTCTCTAAAGTTCTGTTGGGTTTGTGGCTTAACAAAAGCAACTTAAGCTAGACCAAGAAAGAAGCTCCCATAGTAGCAGACTTCCCTTCAGTGACCTGTGAGACCATTTTGCTGTTGACATTCAAACTGCTTTAAAAAAATAAAAACGTTTTGCTGCTTGTGTTTGATTGTCAAACCTGAGGATTTCTTGAAATGCATTGTTGTGTGTTGAGATGATAAAAGCACAACGCTGCAGAAAAAATTCTGCTTTTACATCTGTAAAGGGATTCTCTGAACTCCATATGAATACACATTTTTACCAACTGACTGATGTTTGTTCTGTACTTGTTGTTTTCAGAATACACAGACGATAACGCTCTGATTCCGAAGAACTCCTCGGTGATTGTGAGACGAATCCCGATTGGAGGAGTTAAAGCCACCAGCAAAACATACGTTATGTGAGTGCCCAGAGAGCATTGCATGCCTGGTCACCTCCCTCATTGCTAATGCTTTACAGAGGCAGCCAGCTTGTATCTATCTTGCTAAAGCTGCTGGTAGTTTCTGTTGTCATGGGGTAGATTTTAACGTCTCTGTCCCAAAGCAGACTTAGGTTTGTAGGCCTGCTGGGACAGGGGATCCAAACTCCCAACGATGGTCACTTTTAAGATGACTCTGTTGCATGTGTTCTTGGGGTTGATTTTTCTGAGTCCCAAGTTGCAGATCCCATTTCCTCTACATGGGCAGATTCCCTATTCTATAGGTTTGCTTTTATGGTGAAGACAGATACACATGCACTGTAAGCTTGGCATTTGTTCCTGTCTCGGCAGAGTCTCATTCTCAGTGTTTGACTCTTTCTTGCATTGGGGTGGGGGTGGGGTGCAGCAGGTATTCTTGAGCCCCAAACCTGGAGTTTTTGCACACTGGCTGCAGGGGTCAGATCAAGGGTTGCCAGCTGGGGAGCCACACAGACATGAGGTTCCATTCATAAGTGACTCCTGTTACCTACAGACCATGTCTGTTCTGTGCAAGAGAGAGAGAACAGTACCGTGCAGCGTGGTGCCATTTTGTGAGGATGATGAAGGAGTAATTAATCCTTCCCAAACATCCAACTCAGGAAGCAATTCAGCATGCTACCAAGTGTTACTAGTCATCTAAGTCTGTTTCTGCCCTAGGCTGGTAACTGTGCTCCAGCTCTTAGTTCTGTATTCTGGAGGTCTGTGGAGGGTGGCGAATCGAGTGTATTGAGTAAAATGACAGCTATTCAAATGCAGTCCTGGCTGCAGGATTGCTGCTGTCATTGCTGTGCTCCTACAGGCCAGTTCCCTGCCAGCTCACCACCATTGTGTGAACAGTCATGTTTTCTAGCCTTCTTAAAGAGGTGCCTCTCCCCTATAATTAGTAGATACCATTAGCATGTGGTTTAGCCATGTCCTTCTCATGCTGGTTCTCAATAAATAGCAATGAGTTAGTGTCTTTTGAACAAACAGTCCAGCAATATCCTGGTACCCATGAAGCATTTGCCAGCAAAAAGCCCTGAATTTGTGGCTCTGCCTGTAAACTTTGGGCGTATTGCTGTCGTAGTTGTTGCAGTGCTTTCGGGCACTACCTGGTAATTCTGGACACCACAGCCTTGAGCTTGTAAGTGAGGCCTTGTTTGGAGGTTAATTTAAATATGCATACTTCATGCTGTCTTGTCAGTGCAACCTCCATTTCTCATTGGCCCTCTCTCCTGGTCTTGTAATGCTGCCCTAAAATGAGAGGGTGGATGGTGCTGGCATTAAGGATCAAACCAGGATGTGTGTGTGAGGATGAGGAACAAATGACCCTGCTGCTCTAGTGCTGAACATCACCCAGGCCAATGAGCATCACATTCCTTCCACTGGAAACACTGCAGAAACAACTGGTAGGGTGGTTAGTGTTTGGGGAATGATAGATGTTTGCTGGCTTGGTGGAGAGGCCTTCAGAAACACTTTACTCTCCTTGTAGTCTGTTCTTCCACAGTAAATGGATGAAGAAGCCTTAGTGTGGTGATCTGTTCCCACGTACCTCCTCGTTCTCAGGAGGCAGTGGCTGTAATCACAAGCCCAGTGGTGTTCCAGCATGGCAGGGAGCTCAAGCCTTTCTGTTTGTGCAGAAATTCCCCTGCAGCCCTTGAGTGGCCTCTGCTCATGGGGGACTTTGGATGATGGATGAACTGTTTGTTAACTGAGTGGTTGCATGTCTAATTTGTGATGAGCAGAGTAGCATGCAGATACAGATCTTTGAATATGTGGAATCTCAGCAAGTTTTCAAATGTAATATTTCCTACCATATTGTAGCATTTTCAAGATTATCATAAAGCAAATTCTGGCAATTAAGACCTTTTTTTTTGTCACAGGACTCCTAAATCGCACAAAACCCTAGAAACTTCTTTCAGGTGACATTTCTACTACTATTTTTAGTCAATATAGCGTTTGTAACACATTTAGTATTTTGGCACTTCCATGGCTGAATACAGTAAATATCTGAACACAGTGCTTGGGCTTCCACAAAGAAACACTGTTCTAAAGACCATGCTGCTGATGCTTTTATGTTTCCTTCTCTGTCAACTGACTCTTTTTTTCAGTTAAGTAAACTTGCACTTCCAAGTGTCTAGATTGTCACTGTTCTTCCTTAGAAATTAAAGTACTTCTAGTACTAGGGATATGCAGATTGACTAAAGCTACCTTTGTATTTTGGTGGTTGATTATTTAAGAACACAAAACTCGAGCACAGACTTCATCTTTTTGATGGTTTTGTAGCAGAGGCAAAATACCTGAGGACTTCCTCTTGCCCTGTTGTGTTCTATATCTGCACGTCTTAATTGGTGACAAAGTAGAAATGGGATTTTTGGGGGTTGTTCTAGTTGCAGTGAATACCAAGAGAGAACACTATGTAAACTAACAAATTCCCACATTCTCTAGACTACTGGAACATAATGTTTTGAAGTTAAGGTTTTATCATCTGTTTTCACTGCTCTGTGTTGGGTACAAGTGCTTCGTTTTAAGTTCTGATCACCTTTGTTTCTTCTTCTAGAAGCCGAACTGAGCCAGTGGGTGGAACATCAAAAGCAGTATGTAAAAACACAATCTCACACTTTTTTCTGCACACTGCACTTAATTCTAAACCATGTAGCCTTTTAATTTTCCAAACAGTAGCTTAATACATTTTGCAGTAAAACATAGTGTACGTTGTAAATACCATGTATTTGGTTCAGCATAGTAAAAACTGAATAATGCCATAATCTGCACATTTTAAATGTGACTATTGGTATTTGTGCCTAGCAATGCATTGTATTTCCTATTGCCTATGCTAGAATATTTCCTGTAGGACTTTGTGTTGTACAGCTGATGTATGATCGGGTTAGATGATGTAGGCTCAAGGTCTGCACAGCTGAACATGGTGCCATGTTCTACATCTGTCTGTCTATAGCTAGTAACATGTATGTTTGTATAGGTTGTTGTGTGCTTTTTGTTTCTTGCAATAAAAATTGTTTGGAGTGTATTTTTTGCCATTTTCATATTGTATCACTTAGCTTTTGTTTTTAAATACTTTTTTTGCCTAATGGTTTTTGAAAATGTTATCAAAAACCACTGAGAAACCATTATTGTTAAACTTGGTACTGTTTCTTACTTTTGACTTGGGGGTTCAAACAAATACCAAACCAAACATATCCCATGTGTTTTGAGGACAGTTTTGTGCAGCTGAACAATTCCTTTTCGTGTCCTTAAATCCTTGGGTATTTCTTCCTAAAGCTGTGTAATCAAAGGGATCTTGTTTGGGCCCCTCTGAGTGCATAAATGTCTTCAAGAGATTGCCATGAATTTAAATATTGTTGCTACATGAAGTGGTATTCTAAAGTTCTGCATTTGATCTTTCCACTTTACCCAATGAAGCAGTTTAGTTCAATAGTTTGTCTGCAAATGAAAACCTCATACAAATTTTGGCACAAGGTTAGAGCCTGGTGCCTTTGTGGGTAAAATCCCTGCCATTTTTCATCTGCCTGCAGTACATTTTTGGATCTGTGTGACCTCAGGGTTGGATACTTCTTTAATTTCCCAAAGGTTAAGCCTTTCTTTAGTATACCACCACTTTGAATTTACATTTGGACACGGTGCAACAATTTTCTTCAGGTGTGAAAACACTGTTGTTCTGCTAAAATATAAATAAGTAACATGGAAATACTTGACTGGTAATGGTCTAGATCTTGATTTGCCACTGGAGTCGAATACTGTGTGTAACTACGCATTTCAAAATAGTCATTTTTATATTCTAAGGACTATGTGGTGCTTTTATTTTTCATCTTTATTTTAAGTATAACTGCTTTTTCTTCACTAGAATGGTGCGAGGCATTACACTAACCCTGGATCATTGGATCTGATCACTTGATAAGCTGCTAGGATAATTTAATCTAGAAATTAATGATCTCTAGGTCTGTGTTCTGTGAAGAATACAGCCTCTGATTCTTGTGGAATGGTATACAATCAACTTAAAATTGAAAACTTTTTGTGTGTAGGTCTGAAAACACTAAGTCGAAATCTGCATCCATAATTCTCTTGCTGATTGAATTCCTTTTCTGGACACAAATGCCTCTCATTGTGAGTTTGAGTTAGTTTACCTGGCCCAGTGACCCTAGCAGTTAATGTAATGCATTTATGTGAACCACGCTTACAGTACTTGATCTAATTCAGATGGGTTTTTATTTCTTGAAAACAAGTTATTTTTCTTTTTGTTTACTAGCATGTGTATAAACACAAATCACATGTTCATAAATAAAGTTAACATTCTTTTAGCCTTGTGTGTTCCCTGGCATGTCTGTATTACGTTTCTAAGTAGCATCTTACCATGAGCTAACACAGATTTCTCAAAACATTTTTTCAAAAAAGGTAAAAAAAAAAAAATCCTGGAGTGGGAGGGAAGACTTAGTGTTAGTTAGAACTACTTAAGGTAAATGAAAGGCAAAGCAAAACCGTTCCCTTCTTGAGTGCTCTGGCTGTACCTGCTCTGGGTTGTGGGTAGCCATAGGGAGGGTGGAAGCCTTTCACCTCTCTTGACAAGCCTCTCTCCCCTGTAGAAGCATTGCATCCTCAAGCACTGCAGTGTGGGAGACAGTTAACTTTGTTCTTAGATCTATCTCAGGTCTTGGCCTAAGCTGTGGGGGTTCTCTTTGGTTGTTTTTTTGTTGTTGTTGATTTTTTAAATACATACATTTCTGTATGCATTTCAAAGCAGAACCTGCATCTTAGCGTGGTAGGAATAAATTGCTGTAGAGCTTGCCAATTAGTGTTCAACAGTAAAGAAGCAAAATTAAAATTAGTTAAGATTTTATTATTTTTTTAAAGGATCTACAAAGCTTATTCTTTGACTCTTTCTTCATTGTCTTGATCTTACATTAGCTGCCACTCTACACTTGCACATTGGTGCTGCTGTCGCACTGTTACTACAGCCAGATCAAGGAGGTGGATCCTTTTTGGTTTAGTAACTGCAAGGATTACTAGCTGACGTTTGTCCTTGGAGGCTGCAGAAATGCAGAGGGTCATGCCCACTGTTTCAGCACCACCCAGCCCACCCGTGAGGCCACCCGAGTGAATTTGTAGTTTAGCTGAGCTGTTTGGCCTCAGGAAAGCACTGTGCTGTACATGTAGCACTCCAGCAGTGAGATTGGCCTTTGCCTCCTATCCTTTGTCCCCTTTCCCACTTGCTTCATGTTAGTTTCTATTTAGTCTCCTGCATGAAATGGGAGTTAATACATTGAGTGTTAATTCTGTTTTGGGGGAGCTTGGTGGGTTTTTTGGTGTGTGGGTTGTTTTTTGGTGTTTTTTTTCCCTTTTCTGCAGTATTCTCTTAGGGTTGTGTACAAGTTCCATGGAGATGTTGTTTCTGCTTGACTGATTGGCAGGAATAACTGCAGCAGAGATTTAAAGAAGAGAAAAAAAAAAAAAGACACAAGAATGTAGGACCATTGGGAGATGGCCACTGGGTGAATGTACTGAGTAGTACATTAATTATTTATTTGCTGCTTATGAAAACTGTTTAGGAGAAAGGATTGCTATCACCTCCTTTAAGAGATTAGACTCCTGCCTGCAGGCATAGAAATAAGTGCTTCCTAAAATACTAGAGCTCATGAATAGCTTGTTTCCGTTAATAGTCAGTGCTCTGCTGTTTAACACGAGGCTCCAGCAGAGAGCTTTCTGAACTTGTGGTTTGCTGGTGGAAAACAACAGATTTTTCTTGCTGTGCCTGCCATGAAGGAACAGAGACCTGTTTTTCCACGTGTAGAAAGGAGTGGCATATGGAGCATGAAGCTACAAAATATTTCATCAGACTTTGTTTTTAACGGTACAAAATGTTCTGAAAAGGAGGAAAGTTGAATCTTCTGGTAAGATTTACAGTGGAAAGAAGGCTTTTTCTTCCAGATCTAGGGGTTCCTCTCCAAAGGCACATTGTCAAGTACTTTTTAATTAGTAATACAGTGATGTGCCTTCCTAAACATACAGAGGAGGGATGATTAAAAGGAGTGAGGAATCATCTTCTGTAAGTAGATGTTTGTTTTTTTTCCTGGGAGTCTACTAAAACTGCTCCCTTGAATTCTTCCACTCCATTAGGTAATAAAGGACAAGAGCTTTGTCCAAGGAAGGGTTTCAGTCTCTCTTCTGATCAATTTAGGGACCTCTTGAGGAGAGCTGATGAGTTTGTTGTGAAATTTTATTCTACATTTTTGAGCAACTTTTAAGACATAATGAGCAGTGACTTGAGTGTCTTTATGATAATGTTTAGCTGATGTCAGCTGAACTGCTGCTTGTGGCATAATATAATTGAGTATACTGGAGGAGGAACTATACAAGAGTTGCCCTTTCTACCTGTGGAAAAACTGCCCTTCAGTATTAGTTCTCATTGAACCCTGCAGTCCATGAGCAACTAGTGCCAGGGGACTTGAGTCCTGCAAGCTGTTCTAGTAGGCAGCTGGGAGGGAGGCGTGGGGTTGCAAGGGAGAAGAACAAAAAATGGCAGGAGTGTGCTCTGAATCCACATTTTCATCATTAACAGTATGCTCTACACTTCACTGCTTTTGTTCGTTTAGTACTGGGCTGCCTGCTGTGAAAAATTTGGTTTGGTCTGATAGTAAGGAAAGAGTAAATTCTCACTTTTCCCAAACCCATTTAGATAGTATGGCCTGGGGTCTAATAAAATACAAGAAATTGGTTTTCATGGGTTTTTTTATAGGCTACTCCATCATGATCAACACCTTTAGTTAAATAGTTTAAGCAGTTTTTTTCTAGGCAAAGTGGTGGATTACTCTTAAGGCTGATGTTTTAGATTGCTTTTTTATTTGGGATTTGTGTGGTATAGTGAGTTGGTAATTTTCAAACTTTGTACAGGAGGGCAGAGTTGGTGTTTCAGGGCTGATGTGCCTGTGCCTTGGTCTGACAGGCAGCTGCTGTTCATAACAGAGTGACTGTGTGCACTTGTAAACGATGAGACATTAACTGATTAATTTACAAACTATACTGAAAATAGGTTTCCTGTAGTGATACATCCTTCTCAGGTTTAATTATATTTTTTTAGTACTTCTTAGCCAAAAATTGACAGCTTCCTTACCCCTTTGACTTTTAAGCAGTTGTGAGCATTTGACAAGGGTCCCTTCCTGGGATTTTGGAGCAATAAGTTGCTCTCGGGCAGGTTTGGTTATTTTAGTTTCTTCTCATGAACCACACAGGCACTCTTAAGGTGTCATAGATTTGGACTTTAAGTAAATAGAAATTACACTAGGTTGGAAATGCCTCTTTGCGGTGACACTCAGAGGATATAGTGCAGACTACAGTAGAGGTTAATTATTGCTGTGTTTTAATTGTAGAACTTGAATATGTGTTTAATTTTTTGTGAACAGATTGATGACTCTTCTGCATCTATTTCTCTGGCCCAGCTTACTAAGGTATATATATTCTTGTCAAATACTTTTTAAAAAAAGTGTTTTCTTCCTATTTTTAAATTTATACTGTGATCTATAGATGAATAACTGTTGTAATTGGAACAAAATTTTAATAATTTAAAAGTATTTATTTTAACTTTGAAATGTGTGTATATTTTGATACTATCCTGTAAAGAGTAGTTCCCAGTTTGGGAAGATAGAAGGGGAGTACCTTATCAGCCTCAACATAATGTTGCAGTATTACTCATCTTCAAGACACAAAGAAGAAGCACTTCAGAAGCTGTTTACCATTTTTCATACGTTTCGTTAATTTTGCCTTGGAAACTAATACAGTTTTTACAGAAGAATTAAATTGGCTGTAAGTTATGGACATTCCAGGGGGTTTTGCCACAGCCAAAATAGAAGCGTTTCTGTCACATGGACAATTGCATGGCTGTTTCTGAATTTCTAGTCACAATAGTTGTGCAGCATTCAAAGAGTGGATTTATAACTCCTCAGTTGCAGTTTCTATGCAGTGGACAACATGACCTAATTTGTTTGAACGCAGACTGTAAATTGTGTAAATGTACCTCCTTGCTTATAGGAATATACCAATGTGTCCGTGTGGCATACCAGCAGCCGTGACCTCCTGAAACTCTTGTAATGCCATGTTTTGCTATGGAACTGCTTGCATTTTTTGCTCCACAATGTGTAACTTTGTCTGGGAAAGCACTAGTGACTGCCTCTGCTGAAGGGCACAGTGCGAGCCGGTTAAAGTCACTACTAGGCTGTGAAGTTGCAGATTAGAGAAGGCAGGGCCTAATGCAGAGGAGCTGGTTCTTTCTTCTGAAAACAAAGGCTGGAGTTCCTTTCCAAGAAAGAGAAATCTCTTCCCACTGGTAACTTCTTTCCCCCCCTCTCACTGCAGAAACTAAATTGTGTACACTGGGGGGAAAGAACAAAAAAATAAGTTTGGGAGGTAGCAACCAAAAGAAATTGGTCTCCATTAGTGCTGTCCCTAAACGTGTCCTTGCTTCTGTAAACTCATGAAGATTTCTCTAAAATGTGAACAACTGTCCAAGTGGTGTACACATTAAAGCTTTCAAGGAAAATTAAGTATTTCAGAAAAATACAGGACTATAACGTAAAGCAGCTCAAAACTGTTACTTACTCTAACCTCTCTTAGTGCAGACTGGCTCAGCATGTAGGCAATGTGTTACTAGTTCTGTTTTATTATTACTGTGTATGAAATGCCATATTTGAATTTTGGTCTATTCCTACTAATGTTTTGTGGTTTTTGGATGTGTTTTGTAAAATAAACCGTTTGGGTTCAAACAAATTAGTCAATTATCTGTAAAGTTTTCTGTAAATGTTAATGGAAATGATTTCATAGCTGTCAATCTGGATTATGTTGCTGTTGAGAAAAAACTGTGTATATGAAACAACCATTTAATAAAATATTGAAACTAGTTGGTTGCTTTTGTGAATGAATGCATCTAAAACCAAAACCATGAGTGGTTGATCTGAATGATAGGTGCTTGAAGGTCCAAGTCATTTACAGTCACTCCCTTAGACCCTGCTTGTATCTGGACTAGTGTATAATAAAAACGTTTGAACAAAGACTACTTAAAAAAAAATCAACTTACTTCAATAATGTGAAGAATCTAGTTCTGCATAAGTTTATATTACAATTTGTATGTTAAAAGGACACAGTCAAGTGGGAAAAAATGTGGCAGGTTGTGTGTCCTGTAGTTAAATCTTGTAATATGAAGAAGTTGGTATGGGGAACACACAGTTCGGATGGCCTGCAGCACATGATGCTCAAATTTCTACTGAAAACAGTCTTTTCTTCTGCTGGGGGATTACAAAAAGCTTGATTCCTTTTAATGCTTCTGTGTCTGAAGCTCAGTTTCAGCAAACAGGAACAACTGCCCCAACTTAAGTTGTGTGTCCTTTTAATGCTGCAAAATGTAAATACTGATACTTGCCTACATCTTTCTCAATTAACTGTACAGTTGATATCTTCTCCTTCAAATAGCCTGGAGCTTAAAAATCAGTTTAAAAATACTGGACAGTGTATTTTTTTTTTTTCTACGCATAGCTTCAGTCCACTTGGAAGGAAATTGGATTAGTTACACAAGTCTTGATGTAAGGTACAAACAGAGCCTAAGGTTTTGAGTGCCTAAGAATGTTCTTTTCAAGTAGGTTAACAGGCACATAAACATCATGTCATGGCATAAGGACTCCCCAGAACATCTTCAGGACAAATAGATTTTATGCAACCTCAGCTAGCGCAGTGCTGCTCTTTACAGGATTGGATGAGTGGTGTTGTCTTTGGCTGTGTGGGCTTAAATGTGTTTCTAATGTGTGTGTCAAACAATTACCTGTTAAACAGACTGCCAATCTGGCTGAAGCCAATGCTTCCGAAGAAGATAAAATTAAAGCTATGATGACACAGTCTGGCCATGAATATGATCCAGTCAAGTAAGTGTTGATAACATCAAATCTGTCCTTTGAAGATTATGAAAAAAATTGAGATGTTTGTTTTAACAAGAGAGACACATGCATACCTTTTTCTTCTTTTCCCCAAAACCTTTTAGTTACATGAAGAAACCCTCGGGTCCACCTCCACCTTCATATACTTGTTTTCGCTGTGGAAAACCTGGCCACTATATAAAGAACTGCCCAACAAATGGGGTAAGATGGTGGGGGACTTTGGGTGTTGCTTAGTCTTTTTGGTGTTTTGTTTTTACCTTGGCAGTTACTTAACAAATATATGACTATTTGTATTAAGAGTTGTTGCTTGTGGGGTCAAACACAGAGATTGTATGGCAGTGTTCCAAAGCCCCTGAAATCAAAGGGAAACTCAAGAGTTAACAAAATTTTCTTTTTTATAGGTCATGGGCATTAAATATCTATGCCTATAGACCTTTCTCTGTGAACTTGCTTGTAGGTTTTGATATATTTCAATGTTACTGGGAATATTTCATACAAAAAGGTGTTTTTTTCTGTTGATCTCATGTGTTCAGTGTTTGCCTATTTTAATTCACAAGTCTCTGGTTGAGTAATAATACTATTTAATGTTAGTCACCCAATGTATGTGCATGAGGTGTGAATTCAACCTTCATAGGTAGATGGCAAGTGTGAGTTTCCTCACTGATTCAGTGCCCTGAATTAAGCTCTGCCTCTGAATTGCCTTTGGAGGAGGCGCAGGTTTGTGTCTCTTCCCTGAGTGGATGGTGAGCTGAGGGACATTTCACCCTTGAGGAACCTGACAGTGAGCCAAAGAACGTCAGCTGAGTTCAAAACACTGCTCAAGCCTCTGGAACATCCTGGCTGTAGTAATTTAGGAGAAATAAGTATTTCAGTCGAGCAACCCTTACACTAGGTAGAAGAGAGGATTAAAGGCTTTTGCTGATTAAAATAATCATCGAACTGTCATTTTAAGCGTAGGTCTTAAGATGAGATCTGTCTGCATTTCTCAACAGGACAAAAATTTCGAGTCTGTTCCCAGAATTAAAAAGAGCACAGGAATTCCAAGGAGTTTCATGATGGAGGTGAAAGATCCCAATACAAAGGGTGCTATGCTGACAAACACTGGAAAATACGCGATCCCAACGATCGATGCGTAAGTGCAGATCAGAACCAGGCAGGACAGAACACGAGTGAGAGGCCATGTGTGAATGCCTGTGGTGGTGCATCTTCAAAAGCATCTTCCAATTCTTAACAAATAGCTGTTGGACTGAGATTTCCCCCCCCTCTGACTTGTATAAAATTTTGTGTGTGAGCCAGAGTGAAGGTTTTGCTGAATGAGAGAGTCCTGCAGATGGGAAATTGTCCCCTCCCTCTTCTAGTGGTGTGGCTATAGAAAAGTAGTTTAAACTGAACGTGTGTGTTTTAGAAGGCTGATGTGGCGTGAGAAGAATTCCATCTATCATCTTCCTTTGATAAGATCCAAATCTTGGAAGAGTTTTGCTTTGTCCATTTTAAGTTTTTTCTTTTTCTTTCCCCACCCTCTCTCCAGGGAAGCTTATGCTATAGGGAAGAAGGAGAAGCCTCCCTTTTTACCAGAGGAACCGTCCTCATCTTCAGAAGAAGATGATCCTATTCCAGATGAGCTGTTGTGTCTCATTTGTAAAGATATAATGACCGATGCAGTTGTTATTCCCTGCTGTGGAAACAGTTACTGTGATGAATGTGAGTGTTGCTCCCATGTTTGGTAATTCAGAACATCACATCTGGTCTGCAGAAAGCAGAAAGAGGCAATAATGAAAGAGAGCTGTTGTTACCATTTCTATTTAATACTTCAGCATGTCCTGAATAGGAGAGGACTTTTCTTGTATAAAGGGGGGAAAAAAGGGTAGAACTTTTTTTTTCCCCCGTTTACACACCTAGTTAAGTCCTCTTTACATGTGGAAAGATAAGCATGAGCAGAGTCCATAACTGTGCAAGTGATTACAGTATTAGATGTTGAATGTCCTTAGTTTGTCCACAGCCCATTCTCTCATACAACACTACACATCTGACTCTGGGGATTCCCTGTCATATGCAGCAAATGAATAGTCAGGCATTTAATCCACATTCTTCTCCATGGGGAGAGTTGGTTATAACCTTTAGAACTCAAACCTGCTAGTGGGGTTTTGAGAAGTGTATTTCTTGTTAACCTTGAGGTTGATGACTTGTCAGTGTACAAGGTAGTGGAGAAAAGACGAGCTGAAACATCCAGGTACAGCCTACTCTCCATCTTCAAATGCTGCAGTAGTAAAATATCAAACCTGCAGTTACTTGCTGCATACAGGAAATTCTTTTTGTTTTGCTCTCAGTTCAAGATTGCATTCACACATGAGTCATATACATGGTTTTGTAATTTATTAGAACCCAGAGAATTGCCTTAGTTTGGCTAAAAACTGTTTCAATAATTGTATTCACAGGTATTAGAACAGCATTGCTGGAATCTGAGGAACATACCTGCCCAACGTGTCATCAGACAGATGTCTCTCCAGATGCTTTAATTGCCAACAAGTTCCTGCGCCAGGTAACACGATTCCTTTTATGTCAGCTGTTTGTAAGAAAAATCTATCTGTAAGAAGCTGACAGGGAAGAAAATAGTGATTACCTCTTCTTAAGAAAATTCAATAAATTCAATAAGGTTTATCTGTTGTTACTTCAATACAGGTATTCTGAGTTACCAGTCATTAATAGTGTTTTTAAAAGTGAGTGTTCTATGTGATGTGTTCATGTATCTGTATGTTGATTTCTTTTTAGGACTGAAAGGACTTACAGGAACACACAAGTCATTTTACTCTGGAGGCTTTTGTTTGTGTACCTGCTGAAGGTTCACCTTACCTTTTTGTAAACATTTCTCTATCTCTAGGCTGTGAACAACTTCAAAAATGAAACTGGCTACACAAAAAGGCTCCGTAAGCAGGGTCAGCAGCAGCAACAACCGCCACACCCAAAAACCCCCCCCACCGCCACCACCCCGGATGAGACAAACCATAACACGCAACCTGCAGCCGCTGCTCCGGCCCACGATCTCCAGGCAGCAGGACCCCCTCATGATCCCTCTGGCTTCTCTGGCTTCTCGCTCAGCTGCTGCTCTGTCGTCGCTGGGCCCCGGTCAGGCAGCCGGGCTGCCAGTAAATCCGTCCTCTGTTCTTGTCTCTGATCTCCCTCCAGCAGTGTCCCTTCTCCGTGGTGAAAAGCCAGATGGACCTTTTCGGTGAGTCAGTCTGTACATCAGCACGAATACAAAAGAGACCAAAAAGCTGAAGTTAGTCTAGTTCTTGAACTTCGCAGCTAGTGATTTATGTGTCATTAGTGACAGTGTCAGGTAATTGTGGAAGTTGAGGGGTTTGTTTTTACTTTGAATGAGGACACTTAGGTGAGTTGGAAGTGTGCCTCATGCAAGAATGTTCTTAGAAATATTGATCAGTCGTTCAGTATAGCTTTGCCCTGAAAAAGAAACCTCCTTCCCCCAGGAGCCCTTAGATTCTTATGTTGCTAGCGATTCCTAAAGTAATAGTCCAGTTATGTCAGATTTTGAGTGTGTTAATGTCTCTTTAGTACTGAGGATGTAATATTTTCATGAAAAGTGTTAAAGCACAATTATAGGTAAAACTGACCAGGTGTTTTTACGTTACTTTTTTCTAGGGTATTTCCATCATCAGTATTACGGTAAGTGAGTCATTGTCAGTAATGCACAGTGTAGTCAGTAATGCACAATAAACATTGGAGCTGTACATCTGAAGTATTTACAAACGTAAAAGTCTAAGTCTGCAACCCAGTGAAGTCCTATGAAAATACGTTAAAAATCAGTACTATTGCTCAGGGCTTATACCCTTTCAATTTTACACCCTGAATGCAGACAGCCTCCCTGTCCAGAAGGCACTGAGGCTCAGCTGCACCCTGAGGGATCCCCATGCAAAAGAAGCCCTAAAGTAGCCTCTGAATGAGCACGTGAAGATTTCCTACTAGAATTTCAGTTCTTGCCTCTTCCAGAACTGGCACTCCGTTTGTGGGTTACACATACTGTAACCCTTTCATGTGCAGCTGGCTTAATAAAATATTTCCCAGAGAGCTTCCTCCTGAACTGCCAGTAGCTCAAACTAACTTCTTGTCAGTGCTTCACTTGGAATCGGCCGACTTTACATCTGTAAATCTGGTGAAGGTTATTCTTAAAATTATTTTTCCCAGTTTACAGTAGTCAGCCTTTTCTCACCGGGCCATTATATCTCAGTAGCATTTAGAAATGTTTGAATAATTAAAAAAAAAAAAATGGGTTTTTATTGTAGTGATGCTGATACTGTTTTACCTCCCGCTGCTTTGGTGACTGCCGCTGAATTTTCTAAATCTTCCCCGCTGGCAATCAGCAGTTTGTTGGAAGAGAAGGTAAGTTTTATTTCAACATCTGTAGTGATTCTTGTATTTTAGCTGAGGTTATTCTCTAACTGCTTGCATTCCTTCACAAGGGCTATCAGGTCCCTGTGCTGAGACAGCCAGCATTACCAAGTCTTCTGGGCCCACAAGGACAATCAATACCCACAACTGGTAAGTAACTGTAACTTGAGAATTTCTTCTAAAAAAGCTATATTCAGATAAACTGAATGTTGTTGTTGTTTTTTTTCTCATTCTCCTTTCCCCACCCTAAAAGGTCATCCAATGAGAGCTGGTGCCATTCGCTCAGCAGGTGGCAGACCAGGCTGGGAACTGTAAGTATCCTACAGACATTCAATATATTACTGCTTGTAGCCTGTTAAATTAGGCCCTAACACACAACCTAGACAAAAGCTGATTTATAATGAAATAAGTATGCACAGATAGTTGTGGACAATACAAGTGGTAATTAATTTTTAAATGGCTTAAATGGAATTAGCTTTAGCAAAAGGGATCTGTGCTTGCATTAAGATTATTTAAACTAAAACTCCAGTACATAATTGAAAAGAGGGCTCTGAAAAAGGAACGTTTTTGAGGAAACCATAATTACTTATAAAAATTAAATATAATTAAAAGGATCAGGTGAAAAGTCACACTTTTGATTACTGGCTGAATAGGGCTGAATAAATCAATTTTCCAACAGAAATGAGGTTCCAGCATTCTTTCTTTAACAGCTCAGTTGATACCGATTGAGCAAATTATTGGAAAAGTCAACACTTTGTTTTACAACAGCTTCAAATTTCTTCCGTTTAGTCACCTCAAACAGCCAAGCTGCTGTCTGCCAGTTGCAGTCTGTGGAGTCTCTTTTACCTCTGACTGCAGTGTCGAGTCAGTCCTTCCTTTTGGTATATATTCGTTACAGATCAGATGTAGCAGTGCACCATGCTTATAAAATCTTAAAAGATAAATCAAGATGAAAACCAGAATCCTTTATCTAAAATCTCAAATTCAGTAAGCAAGAAAATAACAATTCAGGGACGAGAACAGGCCAAATACATCATCACAAGGCAAACAACATAGGAAGCGTATGAGGGAGAGGTTTATAAAAGCTGGAGAGCAGGTGAGTTGCTGTCTGTGCAGTGCTTTGAAGATCAGAAGTTCGAGGAGTGGCAGAGGAGCAGTGAGCACTGGGCCCGTGGGAGCTGGGAGTCTGCCCTGAGCAGGGGCAGCAGTCGCAAAGCTGAGTCTGAGGAGAGAAGACTGAGGGCACAGTTGGGGGTGAGGATGTGGAAGGCGGGTCTGAGGATCGAGAAGTGAGTGTAGCCTCAAACGAACAGAAAGCAGGGAGGAAAATGCTTAAGTTGAGAACAAGAAGTGCTCACCATCGTGCCCCCGCTGCATTCGCTTTCCTCTTTAAAAAGAGGGCGGAGTGTAACAAACGGTGACACATGTTTCTGGATTTCTTTAAAGTTCAAATCGAGGACGCCTGCACAGTGAACGTTCCCAAAGGACTCAGGCCCCAGCACTACCAGCATCTTCACAAGTCTTTGTGCCTGTGCCTCCACCTCCCTTGTACCCTCCACCACCCCACGCACTTCCTCTTCCACCCGGGGTACCACCACCACAGTTTCCTCCTCAGTTTCCACCTGGTCAGCCTCCATCTGCTGGGTACACTGTCCCCCCTCCAGGATATCCCCCAGCTCCTGCAAACATGTCATCAGCTTGGGTACCAGCAGCAGTACCAGCGGGTCACTCAAATACCATCCCAACGACACAAGCACCTCCTCTATCTAGGGAGGAGTTTTACAGAGAGCAGCGGAGACTTAAAGAGGAGTAAGTATTGGCTGGGGGAGGCCGTGCTGTTTTCGTGTCTGTGTTTCGGTGGCGCGTCGGACGGCGGCTCCGCCAAAGCCCATCTGACATAACCAGAAATGACCCACTGCTTTTTCCAATATACGTGTTCGGGGCAGACGGTAAACGTGCAAACCTAAACTCCAGACAACTGTAATTCTAAAACTTTCCTAAAACGCGTAGGCTTTCTGAACTGTTTTTGCTTAACTAGGATGTTCACCTTTTGCGTTGCATGCAGTGTTTTCTCGTATTGGCCGTGTTTTGTTTCTTGATGTCTTTTTGTAATAAAGGTCAAACTATAATTGTAATAAAGGTCAAACTTATTTTAACAGGGAAAAGAAAAAGTCCAAACTTGATGAGTTTACAAATGATTTTGCTAAGGAATTGATGGAATATAAAAAGATTCAAAAGGAGCGTAGGCGTTCGTTTTCCAGGTAACTGCTTTACGTGTCCGTAACGGAGAAGCAGATTGTCTAGAGGAAGGAGGAGGAGTTCCAACTCCACCTCTCTGTCAGTAGCTGGATTGGATGACTCCAGGGATTAGCAGCGATAGGAGTTTCACGTGTAGGCTACGAGCTCAGAGACGGCAGAGATTACAGCTGACTGTTAGTTATAATTGGGCAGCAGTTGTTCAGGAGCAGATGTCTCTTTTACTAAAGCTTCTCTGTATTGACATCCTTCACCTCTGCCAGCCAGGAGGAGCTTAGAAACCGTGTAGGGGTCGTGGCTGCTTTTTCTGCATCCCCTATTCTGGCTGTGACCATTATTTCAAAACACTTTGGAGGAGATAGGGGAGAGACATTGTCTTCACTTCCTCTTCTGTTTATCTCATGTGGATACACGGAGAGATTTTAACCTGGACTGCAGGCAGATGGTTTTCACTAGTCTTTTGTTGACATTGTTAAATTTTTCTTAGGAATTAAAAGGTCAGACTTGTTTTTAAGGAAATCTTAACTTGGTGAAGGACTTTGAGAGGAGGAATGATGCAAATGAACGTACACGGAATAATGGAAAATGGTTCTTTAAAAAAAAAAACAGTACAAGAAAAACTTGTGAAGAAAAATCTCAGGCTAGCTGATGTTTTCTGTCCCCCAAAAATCGCTTGGGCAGGAGTCTGAGTAGCTCTCTGTTAGTGATGCTGTCAGTGTCTTTCCTAGAGTAATGACATTGAGTCGTATTACTAGAGGCTGAGTTTAGAGGCTTTTTAGATATGATTTTTCTTGAAGTACAGTCACTACCCTTGGTTAGAGCTAGAGTGATGTGCAAAATTTTGCTAGGACATCTGACTAGAAGCGTTGGCTAAATAGTTCTGTCCTAGGATTGCATTACAGGTATTTTGCATCCTGTACAAACTGCCAAATAAGTAAAGTTAAAGAGATTAAGCTGGCAGTTAAAAATTGAGCTGTACTGTCTTCAGGCTAAATCGAGTTTCCAATGTTTGATAGTGCACTGTAGCTATTAAGACTTGCTCTTTTTGCATCTTACTGCGACAGAAATGATTTGCACTGCATGTAGTTTCTGAGCAGTGAAGAAGGTGCACGTTGACATACCAGCAGAGGCCAGTATACACCACCCTAAATCAATCACTAGCTGTGGTAGATGCTGTGATAGAAGTAGTGGAAATAGACTTACCCTTCCTCTGTTTTTACACTAACAAAGCAGCAGCTGTTCTGTCTCTTAAGCAGAAACTTTTACATGTTATCAAGTTCTTCAGTTTCCAGTAGCATTATGTCAGCAGCTGAAAGAAGCTTTGACATAAGCATATGGAGAGGAAAAAAAAAAAATGGGAGAAGTGGGAAGAGTGACTGTTTTGAATTAACTTCATTTATCTGCTTTGTGTTGTGTTTTTCTTTAAGGTCCAAGTCTCCCTATAGTGCTTCATCTTACTCCAGAAGTTCCTATACCTACTCCAAGTCACGGTCGGGCTCCTCCCGCTCGCGCTCCTACTCGCGGTCCTTCAGCCGGTCCCACTCCCGCTCCTACTCCCGGTCACCACCCTACCCCCGGCGGGGCAAGGGGAAGAGCCGCAACTACCGCTCTCGGTCACGGTCACACGGTTACCACCGCTCCAGGTCCAGGTCACCCCCATACAGGAGATACCACTCACGGTCAAGGTCGCCGGTGTTTAGAGGTCAGTCTCCCACTAAACGGACTATCCCTCAAGGGGAAGGAGAAAGGGAATATTTTAACAGATACAGAGAAGTTCCCCCATACGATATGAAAGCTTACTATGGCAGATCTGTTGACTTTAGAGATCCGTTTGAAAAGGAGAGATACAGAGAATGGGAAAGGAATTATAGAGAGTGGTACGAAAAGTTTTACAAGGGCTATGCTGTTGGTGCTCAGCCTCGGCCTCCAGTAAACAGAGAGAACTTTTCTCCAGATAGGTTTGGTCCACCTGGAACCAGACGAGAGACTTCGCCGTATGCTCGGGGACGTAGGGAGGATTATCCTGGTGGACAGAGTCACAGAAACCGTAATATAGCTGGAAATTACCCTGAAAAACCTTCTGGAAGAGAGAGCCATGGCATCAAAGATCCTACAAAATCAAAAGAGAAGGAGGTGGAAAATCCCCTGGGAGACGGCAAAGGAAATAAACACAAAAAACACCGGAAGAGAAGGAAAGGGGATGAGAATGAGGCGTTTCCCACTGCAGAGTTGTTAGAAGGTGCGAGAAAACCAAGAGAGGCAGTTACAACAGAGGACGTTAAAACGGACTCTCTGTTCATGCTCCCAAGCAGAGATGATGCCACCCCTGTGAGAGATGAGCCTATGGAGGCAGATTCTATTGCTTTCAAGCCAGTATCTGAAAAGGAGAAAAAAGAGAAGGATAAGCCAAAAGCAAAAACGGATAAGACGAAGCGGAAAGCGGAAGCGGCTGCTCCTCCCAAGAAGGAGACTGTGACCAAGTCAGCGAAAGCTTCCCAGGAGAAGGTGGACACCGACCGCGAGAAATCCCCTCGAGCAGAGCCTCCTGCCAAAAAAGTGAAGGAGGAGTTGCCAAAGACAGACAGTGTTAAGACATCTTCCTCTCAAAAGGATGAGAAGGCTCTTGGCACCCCGCGGAAAGTTCACCCAAAAGTGACGAAAGATCACCCAGAAACCAGGCCAGCCAAGGAGGAAAAGGCAAAGAAAGACCATCCAAAAGAAACCAAGTCAGAGAAGCCCTCCAACAAAGAGGAGAAGTCAAAAAAACCTACTGAAAAAAGCAAACCTTCTGATGCAAAACCTGAGAAAAGAAAAAGGAAAGCAGATGAAAAGGCTGATAAAGAGCATGACACCACGTCCGTCAAGGTCTCTAAACCAGACGCTGCTGAATCGAAAACATCACCGAAGGGGAAGGCCGAGCCCGACGGGGAGAAAGGAGAGCGGACTCCAGAGAAGGACAAGTCTGCCTTTAACAACCCTGCCAAAAAGATTAAACTTAACCGAGAAACTGGCAAAAAGATTGTGAGTGGAGAAAATGTGCCACCTGGGAAAGAGCCTGCGGAGAAACCGGAGCCGAGCAGCAGCAAAGTTAAACAAGAAAAAGCCAAGGGAAAAGCGAGAAGAAAAGTGACAGCAGCTGATGGATCCAGTTCCACTCTGGTAGATTACGCCAGGTACCTCATTGTTTCTTTTTCCTATTCTTTCTTTTGTCCCTTCCAAAAGATGTAGAATTTAGAATTCTTTATGGTGACTAATGAAAGGAACAGCTAAATCCGTACTGAATGAGTGAATAATTGTGAGCTTCCCTGATCAACTGCACTTGGGTCAAAATGAAGTGGTGTTAAAGAAAAAGAGCAGTCTGTACTGCACAGATAGCTGGTACAGTTTGTACATGGTGATGTGCTCCACCCTTCATTCTGGGGGGTTTTCCCCCTCTTCTTTTTCATTACATGACTCTGAGGTGTCCCATATGTCTTCCTTCAAATGCAGCTTACTGCCAAAGGCAAGGATAACAGCCCGTGCAGGATTTTGTGTTTAAATGTTGCAAAGTACTGCAGTGATCTCCGTGTCAGCATGACGTGGGGTTGTACCCTGCAGAAGCAGCAGCCTGGCTGCCAGAGCCTTGTGCTGCTGTTGGCTCTGAGCTCAGTGCTGTGCTGACACGGCTGCACTGCTTCCAGCTCAGTGCCAGCCTTCTGTTGGCACTTCCCTTGGAGGTGTCTCTTCTATATCCTGTTGTGTGACGTGTGGAAAGAAAAGCCAGTGATGTAGTGTGGAGCTGTCACTACAGTTCAGTGTCTAAAGAAGCAGGAATAAACAAGCTCAAAAATTTAAGACATCCCTAGAGACTACGTGTCTTGAGATCCTAGAAAGTTTCTAAAACATTTTTCTAAAGAACATGAGGATAAAGCTCTGGTTGTATGTACCTCTCCATAACTGCTTGCTTACACTTTAAGACACCCCTAGAGACTAAGATAGTGTCTTGAGATCCTAGAAGGTTTCTAAAACCTTTTTCTAAAGAACATGAGGATAAAGCTCTGGTTGTATGTACCTCTCCATAACTGCTTGCTTACACACTGAAACAAGAACGTGCATCTGACTTATCTGCCATTGGTAGAAATAGGACATGGAGGAATTACCAGATCAGACTTCTATATCCTGTTGTGAGACGTGTGGAAAGAAAAGCCAGTGATCTAGTGTGGAGCTGTCACTACAGTTCAGTGTCTAAAGAAGCAGGAATAAACAAGCTCAAAAATTTAAGACATCCCTAGAGACTACGTGTCTTGAGATCCTAGAAAGTTTCTAAAACATTTTTCTAAAGAACATGAGGATAAAGCTCTGGTTGTATGTACCTCTCCATAACTGCTTGCTTACACACTGAAACAAGAACGTGCATCTGACTTATCTGCCATTGGTAGAAATAGGACATGGAGGAATTACCAGATCAGACAGTCCCCAATCTGATAATCTTGTGTCTTTGCTAATTAAATGTATAATAGTGAGATACTAAATTAATTGATGGCTCATAATCTTAGCGAGTGGACTCATCCTTTCCTGTGTCTGTTCCCCTAATTGAACATCTTTTGAAAAAAGGCTGAAGATGTGGAATTGACAGAAAAGCTGGTTTATAAGAGGCTGCAGGGGCCGCGGGGCACCGCGTGTCTCGCCCGGTAGTAACACACACTGTTTTCCCTCCTAGCACCAGCTCCACTGGAGGCAGCCCTGTTAGAAAGACTGAAGATAAGCCAGACACAAAACGAACTGTCATTAAGACCATGGAGGAGTACAATAACGATATAACAGCCCCTGCTGAAGATGTCATTATCATGATCCAGGTCCCTCAGTCAAAGTGGGACAAAGATGACTTTGAGTCGGAAGAGGAAGACGTTAAGACTACGCAGGTGCCCACAAGCATAGGAAAACCTGCTAGTGTTATAAAGAATGTCAGTGGTAAGCTACCAAACCCCATAAAACACAGCGAAAAAGAGACAGAGCCCTTGGAGAAAACACAGAAAACTACAAAAGAGGTGAGTTACGAAAGCTCCCAGCATGATGCAAAAAGTTCAAAAAGTTCTGTGTCGAATGAAAAAGGAAAAACCAAAGACCGGGATCATTCTTTGTCAGACAAGGACACTTCTGAGAAGAGAAAGAGCAGTGTTCAGCCAGAAAAAGACCACTCGGAGCGTGCAGCTGAACAAGGAAACGGAAAAAATGCTTCTCAATCTTCCAAAGACAGCAGATCTTCAGAGAAGCATGACACTGGCCGTGGATCGACAGCGAAAGACTTCACTCCTAACAGAGACAAAAAATCCGACCACGACAGCAGCAGAGATCATTCTAGTTCCAAGCGTAGGGAGGAAAAGAGTGAGCTAGCAAGGAGAAAAGACTCCCCCTCCCGAACCAGAGACTCGGCAGCAGTGCAGAAGAGTAAGCCCAGAGAGGAGCGGGCAGAGGCGCCCAAAAAGGGCGCTGGAGATGCCAAAAGGAGCAGCTACAGTCCCCCGCGCGAGCGCAAGCAGCCCGACCACAAAGCTGCCCACGACTCCAAGCGCACGGCGGAGGAGCACAAACCTCCAGAGAAAAATCCAGGAAAGGAGAAAGAGAAACACGTGCCAGAAGTAAAGAGCAATAAAGAGAAAGAGCCCACTGGTAATAAACCGGCTTTGAAACTGGACTCGCCGGAGGTGAAAAATGAGAAAGAGAAGGAGAAGGAAAAAGAGAAGGATAAAAGCGTGGCCAAGCCCAAGCCTCCGGTGAGCAGCTCCTCACGGCTCTCCTCCGACCTCACCAGGGAGACTGACGAGGCCGCGTTTGTGCCAGACTACAACGAAAGCGACAGCGAGAGCAACGTGTCGGCCAAGGAGGAGGAGGCGGCGGGGAAGGCCCCCAAGGAGCCCAAGGAGAAGGCTGCAGAGAAGGCCAAGGAGGAGCCGG